>NW_019417923.1:4196-30497 GCF_000390285.2 Anoplophora glabripennis
CTTAAACCCCATTCACAATCAATTCGCGGGCGAAGTCTGACTTGGCCACGCGTGCTTACCTTTCGCATTTCAATGTAGCCGTTCAGAATAAAATCTCGAGCTGGCAAACGAGTTGAAGTGCGCGTGAAACCTCGCAAGCTGCAAACTTTGACGTCCGTGCCGACTTCCGTGCCGGTTACGGGATATGCGCAATATGATTGTTTTAATAAAATGTCAACATAATTTTAATTTTATGGAATTTTGAAATTAGTTTAACCATTATGTTGATTAACCACGATGGAAGAATGGGAAACTTGTTATCCCCTCTTTTACAGGTAACAATGCTGTTGTTGTTGTTACTTAAAAAGACAGCTATTATAGCAATTCGAGCAAAAAAACTCCATTAAAAGACTTCTGGGTCTTGGGGGAGTAAGACCAATTCTAACGGCCCGGAGAAATCATAAATTTTATGAAAATTTTCTTCTTGAAGCTCGTTTCAGCGAGCCCAACATTTTTTTTCAATGTTATAATCTGTCAGATTTATCATAGTGGTCTGTAATTGGAGATACATTGTAATAAAAATTCGTCGCTAATCTCGGGAGTAGCTTGGAATTGGCTCATTTTAATTATTATTATGGATTATTATTGTACATTTTAGTTTAAAATTTTGAAAACAAACAAAATATAAATATAACCTAAAATATACAGCTAAAACAGCCGATTTAAGTTGAAGCCAACGCGCATGCACCAAGTGTCGCCTGAATTTTATTCTGAATGGTCAAATCAAATGGTTTTGAAGGGCGGTTTAGAAGGGAGCTTTATTTAGCAAGGATAGGAATTCATATGAATGAAAATAATACAAAAATTATGTTTTCTATATATTTTTTTTTCAAAACCCCGAACAATGGATCTCTTTAGGCGGCGACTACTCATTTTAAACACAAGATGATGAACCACTCAACTCACAACGAAGAAATGCCGCAATACGCGAAAGTCATTCATTTACCTAGCGTCATGTTTCGCATATAATTTGAGATAGGTCGGAAATTTTCGAAGTAGACTTTCGATTATATATCATTCGAATGATTATTCGATTATAAAATTAATTCGAACGGTAACCTCTCGATTATTTAATTCATTCGATTATTCCCATCACTAAAAAACAGCAAAGAAAAAACAATAACAAAACCTGTAACTCCCACCCTCCCAAAGATAGCAAATACCTCTCTCTTCGCCTTGTGCGCGCCCAGCCGTTGGTAGGCTACCTCCAGTCTCTAGTAGTATATGCTGTAAGGTGATTTCTGTTTAGTTTATTCAAAATAAATATGTACTTTAATTGCTCACTTTAGGTAATCAAATTTAAGTTATTTTGTTTTTCTTTAAAACCAATTTTTAGTTATAGTAGTCCACACACTTGAATTTAGGATCGAGGCGAAACTACTACTTTAACATAACAGTTACTTACAGCAGTGACTTACGCTGTTTCTTGAAAAGCATCATCTTAACTAAATGACGATGGCCCTGCAGGTAGAATTTCATAAAAATATTCATAGCAAAATATCGAAAGCGCATAGAAAACTTAGAATGAGCTACACCATTATCCCAAGGCCGGCGGAAGGTGTGAGTGAAACAGCGAAACAGATGTTTCAGGCTCTTGCTATCGAGAAAGATATAACAAATAATTTGGTTTACGCTTATATTATTGAAGACTGTTAATGAAAAATGTAGAAAAGTTAATATATGTGTAAACATTCCGATTTGACATTATTTAGTTTCTTTTTTGTTTTTATTGAATATTTTTTATTTTTGGTTTTATTGGAATATCCGTTTTATTTTCATACAGATTCGGAAAGTCCCCATGGTACATCGGCCGTTACGTGAGCGATAAAGTAAGTCATAGAAATCCGTGCGATAGACGAGGATGGTTACATTGAAGACGTTTCATAATCTGAATAGTCACTCCCACTTCTAACCCGAAACGGGCCGTGACTATTCGGATTATGAAACGTCTTCACTATAGCCATCCTCGTCTATCGCACGGGTTTCTTTCACGGATTCAGAAAGGCGTATGCCTGTAAAATTTCAGATTTGGTTCTTACGCCCTTCTGATATGACGCCCTCGATATGTAAATGAAATAATAAAAATTTTACACTTAAATAATGAAATTTTAGTACCTATAGAACGAAATATAATAATTGTATAATTCTGACCTGCACTATTTTTTTGCTTGTCCTCGATAATTATATCCCCAAGGGAAGAGGGCAGCTGTTCACTCTCAAACCATTTGAAAATAAATTTGTCCCCCTTCTCTTCCCAGCCGAAATCAGTCGGATATAATTCTGTTGGGACATGAAGATGAGCGTGTGCCCAAATATTGTGAATATTTATTTATTAATTCTTTAAATTGAAAAACTCGTGAAATCGTTTATTGTAAATAAATATTTGATAAAAGTTATATTTTTATATAATTACTAGCGACTTGAAAAATCAAAAAATTATAGATATCTCTTACCGCAAAAGCTGAGATTTGGTAATACAATAGCTAACTTAAGTTAAATGAAAACATGCCCAGCTTTATATTTAGTGATTGAAAAGTGCTCAGCTGATAAAGTCAAAGATGTAACGCGCTCGCGCGTATAACGATGTGCTGCACCTTTAACTCGTCAGCTGAGCACTTATACTTACTGATTAGATGACTATTACTTTACCAAATTTCAGCTTTTTCGGTATCAGTTTACCTAGCGCTTATTTTTGACTTGTTTAGGTGAAAAGCCGAGGCATAACCCCCCACTCTAGTCAGCTGATTGCGTTTTTTCTTTTGTTTATAACATAATTAACTTGTCGACGAAGTCTCAGCTTTTGCGGTATTAGTTTTTTTATTTTATTACTTTACGTGTTTGGGAGGCGGCTGCCGTTACACCCCCCGGAACTGGTACTGCGCGAGCTGGAGGTCGATTCATTTACTAGTGATACCAAATCAAGCGTAGAAAAAATTTTCAGCTTTTGCCAAATGACGTACTCAAAACGGTTGCTGGCTCCTGGGCTATTAAGTAGTAACTATTTTTTAAAGTTAATAACTTGATAATTTGTAAAAACAATCACATACCTAACATTTTGATATCATATTATTTAAAGAAAACCAGTTTTTTTTCTTTTTTCAGAGTAATTAAAAGAAAACGTCAAAAAAAGTTCAGAAGTGCACGTTTTTCATGGCGCAATTATTTCTCTAATTTTTAAATTTTTTCAAAGGTGGCAAAATACCTCAAAAAAGAAACTAAAACTATGCCATAAATAAATAACTTCACACATTCGAAGTTTTTTTGAATCCAAACAATCTTGTAAAATGAATAAGCGAACATTACTTCAAAATATTTTCAACCAAGGTCAAATACCACTGTCAATATAATTATTATACTTAATCCTCTAATATCAAACATTTACAACTTTTTTATTATACTGGTTACTCTTCATCGCTGAATAAAAAAAAATATGATTTTTCTGTGTATGATTAAGCAGTATTATAAAAATTTGGAAAGGAATATTTATTTTTTATTTATTTAATAAAAAAAATGAGGTACCTATATACACATATTTGTTATCTTTAGAAATACCATTTTGTACAGGTAGTTTATAATTTATATCATGATTGAATAAATTTTGACAAATTACAAGTCTAGTATTAATAATGCACAGATTAACTAATAGAGAAAAAGGCACTTCAGCTAGAGAAACTAAGAATTCATGGACATGCGTATGCCTAATGCTTTCTTTCACCTTCCTCTACTCTAGGTTCAATCCTCAATATACAATTGATAATATATACAGAAATTCAAGGCATTGTCATATATTGAATAAAAACTATTGCAATAAATAAGATTAAAAATGTATTATACAATAACAAAATGATAAATATTTTGGATTCGTTTAGATTAAAGCAAAATATTAGTTAAATATTATATGCCAGATTTTAAAGACGAATACATCTTTAAAACGTTTTTATATGGTACTGGTTGAGGAAATTTATCAGGTGACTGAAATAAGTTCTTGAATTTTTCCTCGAAATCAGGAAATTCCGGTTTCGTTGTTGCAGTATTCATAGATGAATGTCTTGGGGGTGGTGGAGGTGGTGTATTATTGATTGGTGGTACCTAACAGAGAAACAAGTTAATAAAATCTTACGCTACCTTCGTTTTCCGTTAAAATATAGGTTAGACAATTAAAACTTTCCAGCCCAATATCCTTTAAAATTGATATCTAAATTTTGTGTAATTGTTGTGTATTAAATGATATTACACTTCATAGCAATATACAGTATGTCCACGGATTGAGTTTACAAGAGGACAAATGGATCAAAAAGTGAAAGATATGAAAAAAGGCATCCTTGATAAAAGTTTTTCTTGTTTGGAAAATACGAATCACTATGACGAACTTCAATTTTGTTGTACAGGATGGGTTAAAAATGTTATTTTGAGTAAGAGTAAACACGTTATTTTGCAAGATACGAAAAAATGGCATTCTTGATAAAAGTTTTTGCTTGAAAAATGAATGTCACATTATCAAAAATTTAATTAAGTATTCTCTAGTACACCTCTAATCAGAGTACCTAGAAATGCTTGACACATTTTTTAGCGATGAACTTGAAAATTTCCCATAAAATTTTCGCCAAAAAATGTATTTTCAACAGGATGATTGTCCGGCATATTGTGCTTGTGAGGTAACAGAGTGTCTTAACCATAAATTTGTCCAAGATATAGAAGAAATGGTAGAAATGGTCCATTTTTGTAGCCACCAAGGAGTCCTGACTAATGGCCGATATGTTTCTATGGGTCGTTTATAACAAATTGTCTATGCTACTCCAATACCTAATAATACTGAAATGCTAAAATTACTGAATTACGAATTACCTAGACTATCCGGTCAATATCCCAGGAAGAAATGTGAAATTCCTTGATATCTAAGGAAGCAATTAGAAAAATGTGTTCAATATGGGGATGGCGTTTCTGAAATTTGATATCTTCATCATATTGCTTTGTTTACTTTTTTTAGCTTAATTTTAATTGTTGTAATTATGTTCGTATTATTTAAAAATTACACTTGAATAAGATGTATTTTAGTTTTGTACTTTGTTCTCTGTATAAAAAATTAATTTTTTAATAACGTCTCATTCATTTTTCAAGCAAAAATTTTTATGAATAATGCCATTTTTCCATATCTTACAAAATAAATGTTACTCTTACACAAAATAACATTTTTGTGTTTTTTGCCCACCCTGTACAACAAAATTGAAGTTCGTTATGGTGATTCATATTTTTTAAACAAGCAAAAACTTCAATCGAGTATGCCTTTTTTTCATATCTTTCACTTTTTGGTCCATTTGTCCTCTTGTAAACTCAATCCGCGGACATACTGTAGAAGATGCAGCGAACTAAAGACATTTTTCAATGATAAGAACTTTGGAAAGCGATCTTTGTAAAAAAACATTACACTTTGGGTAAATTTTCTAATTTCTAAAAAATATCTGGTTTCCGATTTCAGACATATTTCAAACCAAAAGTTTTTTCAATTTATTATATATTATGTATTAAGGAAACATCTCGCATTAAAAATTAGTCATTTATGTGCATTAAACATTTTTTTTAGATATTAGGCTGGGAAGTTTCAAAAGGAACTACTACAATACAGGGTGTTTCCTAAGTACAGTCCGTAACTTTAGGACACAATTTCTTATGGTAGTTTAGAAAAAAGTTCCTATAAACATGTGACTGGAAACGCTTAGATTCTGAGGAACAGGCTATTGAAAATTAAAAAAAATAAATTAATATCTGAAATAAATTTGGAACAGTCAATGTTAGGTTTTAAAATTTGGTAGTTATTGTACATTGGTAATGAGCTGCATTTTTAGTATAAAGGTAATTTTTATGTGACGCCAGTGGCGTAGTTAGGCGTGAGTCAGACAACCTTTTCATCATAAAATGTAGATCGCCAATGGTTTTTTTAAAATTTATATTATTTTCAGAATTGCCTAACATTTTACAACAAAAAAGGTGTCTTGAATTTTTTGCCTAATACTAACCTATTCTTAGAGAAATGGCCGGCAACTACATACAGACAACAATCATAGAAATAATCAGTTTCAACACAAAATCAAAGCAGATGTTGAAAACCTTCTAATAAAACGCACGATTTCGATCGTTTCATAATTGATTGTCTCACTAGTTAAAAAATTCCTGGAGAATTTTGTATGACATCACAACTTTGAATTATTTGATTCGTAACTCGTTTTCTAGTTCAGGTGTCTTATACACAAGCGAATCAAGGTGAGCCCGTACATAAGTCACAAGGGATTAGGAAAGGTGTTGTGAAGGTACTGACGAGCAACACGGTTAAAATGAGCTAGGGCACCATCGTGCATAAACCAGAAGTTAGCTCTTACGTGTAGAGGTACATCTTCTAATAAAACGTTTAGTTCTTTGGCTAGAAACTGCCTATATAGTTATTATATATATTATATTATAGCTGACAAACTTTCAAAACTTTCCAAACACCCTTTGGATTTACATGAAAGCAATGCTTTCTTCCTGGTATTGGCCGAAGGATCTTCTTCTATCTCTCGAAGTACAGCTTCTTCTAACTCTGGGGTTGTTACTGTTGAAGGTCTGCCTGGAACTTCCTTACTATGCTTAAAACTACCAGTTTCACTCAGTCTAAGATGTAGCTTTCTAAATGTTTTAGCACATGGCGTTACTCTGCCATAAATTTGCTAGACTTCTTCCGCATTCCCATTTGCTAAGCCGTAGATGAAATGCATCTGTGTCATTCAGCGTTAGTAAAGTTGTTCATTTTCGAATTTTATTATCTAATCCACAGTTTTGATTGACAACTTATAACTAGCTAAATGCCTTTTGCTAGTTATGCTTGCGACTTCCTTCAAAATGTCAGAAATGCAAGTGCTACATTCCAGGTTTATTGCAAAATTGTATTTTTCAAGAATTACATTAATTACAGATAATACAATGGATTTTAATTTTTTTACTCACAAACGGTGCATCGCAGGACAAAAACTCAAAAGAACTCTTATCTTTCGAATTGAACGGGGATTTCAAAAATAATTTTATTTGGGAAAAAAACCATTGACGTACCATTTTTTTCTTTAAATATATCAAAGGCAGTGCTCGTACGCATGCCACTGGCCGAGCTAAAAATTATGTTTGTATTGAAGAACATGCGCCTTTATCACTTCGTACTAAATATCACTGAAATATCTCAAGCGGTTTCGAAAATATTAATTAATTTCCTTCTTTTTCCTAAAAGTTTAACACGTATTTTCGCAACGGAACATTTTTGAACCATAGTTTATAAAGCAAACTATCATTAATTTTTCATGTAGAATCACACCCTTAATATTCGAATATCATTAAGGTGGCCATATTCCTGGCAGAGAAATAGTGAAATTTCTGACGTTTTTAGGTACTGAAATCTTTATATGTAAAACGTATAGAAGAAAAGTAAGCAACAAAATAAAATCCTTGAAGTTTTGTTTATTCATTGTTACCATTTAAATGTATTCAAATAAAATAATAACTAAAAAAAAGCGTTTGTAAAACATGTGTTTGCTGTTATCCTAACCCCATATTTTAAGAATTATTTTCACGTACTTCGCAGTACAAAGTAAACAATTTTATATGTAGGACTAAGCAAGTAAATGTTATAAGAATATTTACATGTGGAATTATATATAAAAAAGTTAGTATTTTCGTAGATTTCAGTACCTAAAACCTTGATGGTTTGATTGTTTTTTGCACCTGCTTATTCGTTTTACTGCAGCGTCTTTGAAAATACTCAGGTGGCATGACATAACATTCCTGTTATTTGATAAGCTTTAGATTAATCAGTTATTAAATGTTTGAAATTATTTGTCTTTGCGGAAAACACTACTTAAAGAATATGGGGCCCTTAAGGAATACCCTGTATATTTTTTCACATTGACCACATAAACATAAACCTTAGAATTAAAAAATGAAAAAATGAAAAAAAACAGAATTTGTTAAATTTTTTTCTTTCATAAATCTAATAATAAACTCCTTTTTTGGAACTATACAGGGCTGGAAAATCCACATGGTCCATCTGCCTTTACATGAGAGTGACAAAGTAAAGAAATCCGTGCGATAGACAAGGATGGCTATAGTGAAGACGTTTCATAACCTGAGTAGTCACCGCCCGTTTCAGTGGGACTGACTATTCAGATTATGAAGCGTCTTCAATGTAACCATCCTTGTCTATCGCACGGATTTCTATGACTTACTTTATCGCTCTCACGTAACGGCCAATGTACATGGGGACTTTCCGAACCTGTATAGTGACCAACAGATAATAAACGCTGCTTACAGCAATTTGTTTTTCACATTTAGCACATAATATTAAAACTATTTAATCAAGGTATGATATATGTTCCTTCTTAACATGTTTTTCTGAATACAAAGTGCTATAATAAATTTGTACAATTAAAAATAAAGTATTTTTTTGTAATCTGGAAGTTCTTTAATAATTTTCAAACACACTAGTGTGATGTGTCTAGTATAATGTAAGTATATGACCTTATACGGGTTTAGTGATGGTGCGTGTGTGTTTGTGTGTTTTCATTGTTAAATTTCTGTATGTTATGGAAGACTTGACATGCATACCATAATTCCCAATTAGGTATGTGCTCATAGTTAGATTACACTAGCATGTCCAGTGGCTAGATAAAAAAATTATGAAAAAGGTTAAAAAAAAATCATGATAGAATTTGAGAAAACAAACTTATGACACTCGTGTGTTTCTGAAGGTCAATGGTAGCCTTCGTATAATTATGACCTTCATTCAAAGTTACACTTAGGAAAACAAAAGCTTAATTCATAAAAATTAGAAAAAATACTTAATTTTGTCAAAATATTTTGTTCTGAAGAAATATATCTTGTAAATTTTCCACTCAAAATCATTATTATATTCAAAATTCACTTGGCGTATTTTCTAGCAAAATATTTCGATGAAGAACGTCAAAATTTTATTAACAATGTATTATATTATTAATGAATACTTAAAAGTTAAAAATTTAAAAAACTTAACTAATTTAACTTACCAATGGGGGCGGTTTGACGGGTAGCGTTTTATGTGGTGGGGGCGGCGGTGGCGCGTGGCTTGGAACTTGGGGTATCGAATTTGGAGGTGGTGGAGGGGGAGCCTGATTTGGATGTTTCACATTGATCTTTGAGGGGGGCGGCGGAGGAAGCGGTTGCTGTGGCTGACTCGGAGATATTATGTTCGTCGGTACTTGTTGTACTGGAACTGAAGGAGGAGGACCAGAAGGTCTAGTGTTTATAGCAGGCCGTGGTCTGGGATTATGACCAGTCGAATTTGCTAATGACTGGCTGATAATGGAAGACATATGCCTAACGGTTCCAAATTTATTGGCAGAATTTCCATCAGGACTTTGCGGTGATGGCGACCTCGGGCTTTTCATACTATGTGCCCTGCTGATGGGTTTGCCATTTCTTTTTTGGGGTGGGGCAGGTTTTCCTTAAAGATAAAAATGCTGTAAGGTTAGTTAATAACAATGTGAGAAAACATACCATTTAAAATCGGTGGTTTAGGTGCTAAATTTGGCTTTCCGTGGTTAATCACAGTTCGGGCTGGCGGGAAACCATTATTTACATCATTAGTAATATCTACAGTTAAATTAGCATTACTTTTTGCTTTCCTATGTAACGTACTACTATTAGCATGTAAACTGGAAGAATTTGCACTCAATGATAACTGACTTAAGTGCAAACTACTCGAAACATTTTCTTTAACAGTAAATGGTTGCCTTTGATTTGGATCGCCAGACATCTAAAGGAAAAAACATTAAATTATTATATATAAATTAATTTTATGGTTAATAATTTTAAAAAATGAAAACAGTGGTCAAACAGTAACCATAGAATATGGTTAAAAATAAGGTTAAAAACAATTCAAGTCAATTTACCTTGGTCCAAAATTTAGTTATTTAAAAGTTAGTGTTTAAGTATCACTTTTGAAATGGTTTTTTTATTAATATCTGAGAATTGACATGTAAGATATCTGAATCAAATTTGGTATATGTTATAAAAGCATATGGGAAGCATTAAGAATAATCCTCAAACATTGCGAACCCTATATTCGGAGAGAATTAGGACCTTTTAAGGAAAATTACTAAAATTTTGAAATATCTGTTAATTTTATATAAGTGCTGCCTCTACCAGTTTCTCTTAAAAGTTGTTAGATTTCGAGTCAAAAGAGAAAACTTACAGGTTTAAAATACCAAACTGATAACATATTCGGGAAACAATTTTCCCACAAATTAGTTAAATATTATTTCTTGGGAACCTCCTAGTTTCTGCAGCTGAATGAAATTACAAAACAATAACAGTAAAAATGAAGAAAAATAATATCAACTGTTCTTATAACAAGTGTTCCAAATAATTGCAATTTACCCTAATCAAGTATTAATTCTATAAAGAAAATTTGAAATTAAAAAAAAAATGTGTGCCATAATTGACTCGTTTTCAATTTTCACTTGTAAACATTTTCTTTAAGGGCTACCCAAAGAAAACAGTTGAACAGATTTAAATTCTGCTACCTTCGTGGACAAAATATAGATGCATCTTTACTACTCTATTTTGATGGATGTAGTTCATTAAATTTTTATACATTGTAGAAGAAATGTGCATTATGAATAAAACACATTTCTCCATTGAGGTTTAGTGGCAAATCTTCAAGTAGGCAACACATTTTGAATTAGTGGCGGCTCGTCAGGTGACGCATGTGACGCACCGCTTCACCTAAAATTTCAGTTTAATTGTACAATTTAAAATTATTTTATATAAATTTTATAATTTAGGTGTTATTCTATATTGAAAATGTATTGTGTTTGTTTGATACGCAGAAATAAGCAGAATAGTTACGCGATGAACGCCTTTTAAAAAACATTGCCTTCATTGAGCGCGAACATCAACCTCGGACCATACAAAGTATAGCATGCGCAAGTGACGCAGATTGAAATCAGTCTGTATTCTGCTTCTCTTCACAGCGTTGTTTACGGCGGTTGTCATAGCAATGACGCGGCCAACACGGGATTAAACTACGGCGTGGGGGAATGAGTGACGCAGAAATTGAAGCAGCATCGCCCATCGCCTGCATTTAATAGTTTATACCAAGGGCCGGCAACTGGCGGACCGCGGTCCAGGTCCGGACCGCGGAAGGTAAAATACTGAACCGCCAAAAATTTTTTGAAAGTATAAATTACTCAAAAAAATTATTTCAAAAAATGTTTTTTTACGTTTGAGTACCAACGTTATCATTTTTTCTAGTATTTTACAATTTTGTGAGTGTTTTCAGTTCTTAATGGTTAGTAAGCAGATTAAATTTGAGTTCAAGTGAAAATTTGTAAGAAATATGAATTTTTTTTCTGGACCTCGTTAAAAATTTTTAAAAGTATCCGGACTCCACCTAAAATTACTTGCCGACCCCTGGTTTATACGATACGCGTTGCCCAGTGCACGATTATCGGTTCTTAGTTAATATTTGTTTTGTATTTATTGGAAACACCATTTTCCAGATGGAAAATTGAGGACAAAAAGGATTTTTTAAATTGCGAGAGATCTGTGCCTTATTCTCTCGATATGGAAAAAAGGGGAAGTCAAAAGACAATGTGTACATTCGAAAGTTTCAGAATGAATGGTATTCAGTGGTTGTGTGGAAGTGTTCATTTAAAAAAACGTTTCTATATGCCGTGTTTAATTGTGAGTGTAAAGTCGGGTGTGTAGAATAAGAAGGGATTTAACAATTTTGGGAACGTCACGCGAGGTTGTCATAACCACAAAGCTTCATTGGAACATACATGTACGGTGTGCGTTAATGTTCGCAGAAGTCCACAAGCCGAACTAATATTTCTATTTTTTATAAAATCTATTCATTCAAATTCATTTAAAGGCGTTTAACCTTGTATATTTAAAATTTTTTGCCAGCGACGTTTTTTTTTCTTTTTATTCAATCAATGAATATGCTTCACCTATTCTCAATGTCACGAGCCGTCACTGTTTTGAATTAAATTCAAATAAGCACAACTGTTGATATTATGTGGCAATATCACTGGACCAATTAAATAGTCATCAATTTCCAATAAATTTTGTGGTGGTTGAAGAAGATAAGGTTTAAGAAATTTTTTTATATTTTCAGTTATGGTGTTTTCAAAACTCTCAATGCTTATCCCAACTTTCCTGTATCTGTTGTCGGTTTTTCTTTGGCTTTTTGTAAGACAATCCTAAAATCAGTAACAGTATTGAATAGGTATTTTTTAATTTGAGATAACAATTATTTTATTGATACAATGTTACTGTTATTATCAATATGATTCACTAGTTATCGACAAGGTAGTTTTTATATGGAAATATTTTTTAAAACTGATTCATCTCTTTAAAAGAAAGAAAAGTCCATATAGACAAAGCTGCTAAAGCATTTTCTTCCCAGATAAACAATTTGGTAAGTTCTTATTTTATTTTGGAACAACAAACTGAATCTTCTTTTTTTATTAACTTTAAGATAAATCGACGAGACAATTTTCGTATGAAATTCACATATTAATTCAGAAAATCACTGATTTTCCTTAAGAGATCCATAGGTGGGGAAAATAACTTCAAAAAGAGTGGATAACACATCTCCCTTATGCCATTGATATAGGGCGTGAAATTTTTATATGGGCCTTTCACGGAAATATAATTGTATTCACCTGAGGTGTTCATTATCCCACCCTTAAAACCACAATCTGGCGTAAATGATGTAAAATAGTCCATATATTTTATAAACTAGTCTCTCTGCTGTCGAAAGCAGTTACTCTACATTGTTCAGGTCAGTGCAAAACATGTTTGAAAGGTATTTATGAAGAGATTATTGTAGGTAACTCAGATTTAAGTGAAAATTCCGATAAAAGTTTTCATGATTCACTACTAATCTTTTAATTTTACCCCTTTTGGTATGGTTAAGATGTAGATATATGCAAGTGATATATACTCATATGGTGATTTTACATGCCATTGCATTGACACATTAAGGATAGAGTGACGGCCGGTTAAAATATAAAATTTACAACATAATTCTTCTCAAAATCTTATTAAACAATAATAATTTATATTATTAACACATTTACTGTAATCCAGTGATGGCTTTTCAAAGGCAGGGAAGGCTAAGCTTCTGCAAAATATTTTAAGGATTATTTTTTCTTTTTATAACTGTTTTTGCTAATACACAATCATTATTTATTTTTATTTTCTCCACACTTCTATATAATAGATAATGGACTAACCTAATATTTGAGAAGCAGAAGCAGAGACAGTAGCGAAATACAAATTTTTAACAAAAGTTTAAACCGTTTTGACAATATTTTTATCTAAAATTTTAATCTCTATTAATTTATAGGTATATAGGTAATAACAAATTATCATTAACGTTCCACAGCTATTATTAATAACTGTAATTTGTTGATATAAGACTTATACAGTCATAATGTCATTAATTTTAAAGGAAGATAGGGGAAAATGAGAATACACGATTAAAAAAATTTTAAAATGCATATTATATTTACACTGAAAAAAATATTTTCAAATCATTTAAACCCCTTTTACGCTAACCCACAAAAGTTTAACCAGAATTAATCTTGACCTATCGTAGTTACATCAAATACAGACAGGTTTTTAGCAAGACACATGAATGAAGAAGATACTTTTTTAATATATTATTTTTTATATTTTAAACATTTAACAAGTATTATTTATTTGAATGAAAAGTATAAAGGTCGAGAATTTTCTTTTATTTTTTATCTTTACTAGGTCTTCTGAATATGTGGTTAAAATTAATGACATTATGACTGAATCACCCTGTGTATAAAAAATAATAGACGAAAAATATACCAAATCATTTTATAAATCTAGTGCAGCGGTGTAAATAGACCTATATGTTTTGATCAAACATTAAATTAGTGTTTTTAACATGGTGTCCAATGCTATCAATAACACCAAAAACAGTAAAATAGCAAAATTAAAATTTCCATATAAGCTCGATTTCATAGTGATATGTTAAACACTTTCAACAGAACAATAAGAATACAAGATGATTCACACCAAAAACGAAATCTCGTATTCTATGGTGAATTTTAAGGGGAGTCTTTCATATAAAGTTTTTATCTAGGGCGCTTCGTTAATAATATTTTAAATTTTTTTAAATAATTAAAAAACTGATAATTGAAATAATTTGAAATTGGACTGTCAAGATATCTGTACTTTTATACTTACTACTTACTTGAATACTACTTTATATTAATCAAGAGTTGTTGTTGACTGACGTATGTCAAACATGAAAAGATTTGTAACATTGTTTTAGCAGAAGAATAAATCTTATTTTGATTTGCACAACGTTATTTAGTGAACCTTCGTTGTTGGGATTCAGCAGGTAGCTATTTTGTGCCAACGCGAGTGAGTTTGACATGGACACATGTATTTATGTAAACATTGTCCAAATTCTAACGTCTTTTCCTAAAATTTAGTAATCATGATATTTTCGGATTCGTCTTTCAATTTTCTACAAATTACAACTCTTTCATGTTTTTCGAAGAAACCCTGAGTTTCGAGTAAAATTTAAAAATCAAACCGAAAACACACTTCAATAAAATGCAATTTAAAATTACATAGTAGGTTGCAACATTGACATTCTGTCAATAATCTGCTTATTATTACCATAATTGTTTTTAAAATATCAGGCACAAACTAATTTCTAATTTCTGGATTGTTTAATTAATTTTTATAATGGAATATACCCACGAAGACTACGCCGATATTATTTTTACCTATGGTTTTTGTAAGACTTTGACATTGCGGAATTGCCCAACGTCCTGGCGCTAGAGGTGCTGGTGTCTCTATTTACAAGGAATGGCATCTACAATCCTCTAATGAGCATGTTTGGTCTTTAGAAAATCCTCCTGCACAAAGGACTCGCTTATTCCAACACAGATTTTCTATTATCATTTGGAGTGACACTTTTAACAGCTCGCAATTTATGCAATTATTGTCACGTTTGAGCAGGAATTCTCACCAGCTCTACTAGAAAACCACGTAGAATATACTATTTTAGATGACATTCCGCTAGCAACGAGAGAACTCAAGTGGTACCAACATGAAGGCGCACCACACCGCATGTTAGCCGAAATGTAGTTAGATGGTCAATGATCATTTTGGGCAAAGATGAATAGGTAGAAATGGACCTGTACATTGGCCTGCAAGATTACCGGACCTCAACCCACTGGATTTCTTTTTGTGGGGTGCTGTTAAACGGCTGGTATGCAGTGAACGAATTAGTATACCTGACCAGTTAGAAGAAAGAATAAATAATGCTTTTCATCAAATTCAAGCAACAATAAATCTCGAACAAATTACATTTTCGTTACTAAAAAGATGTCACACCTGTGTTCATGGAAATAGAGGTATTTTTGAGCATTTACCCAAATAAAATTGTTAAAATGATGACTAATGTTATTAATTTCTTTATTCGATTAAATAACCGAATGATTAGTGTTTGTCATGTCATTCAAGTAAGTGTTTTCATTTGGTTTTTTAAGTTTTACTCGAAAATCAGGCTTTTTTCGAAAAACATAAAAGAGTAGTAATTTGTAGAAAATTAAAAGACGAATCCGAAAATATCATGATCGTTACCGTAAAGCAGTGGTGTACTATTTTATTTTTACTTTTTAACAAAGCGTCCTAGATAAAAACTTTATACGAAAGACACCTGAAAATTCACCAAAGAATACGAGGTTTCATTTTTGGTCACCGTTTGTGAATCACCCTGTATAATAAACATGTAATTTCTTAATGTTTTTAAATGTCTAAGTACTGACATCATTTTCATCTTTCACTTCTTTTTGATAAAATACAATTCTATAAAATATCCACTATTAGAATTATTATTATAAATAAATTAGAAAATCCCAAAAGAACCTGATAATTTAACACAGACTATTACTTTTATCACATTGTGGTAGACTGATAAATTGTGGAATATAATTCTAAACAGTATAACATACTTATCAATTATTTTGTCTTATTGCAATAACTTACTTTTTTGGTGGATTCATAATTTATAATATAATTAGGAAATGTTTATAACACTTTACTTGCATTTTTCAAATTTACAGTTTAGAATTAGTTAATAATGTAAAAATAGTTTAGTATTCCCTATAAAGCATCACATATAGAATTGAAGACCAGTCTGGGTTAATTAATTACATTTTTTATATCCTCAATCAAATGTTGCACCTGTAAATTAATGTGGGTGCATATTGGAATTTGCCAATATTAGTGTCATGAAATTGCACATGAATGTATACAACCATTGAAATTCTCATTTAACACAAAACACTTGCCAATAACAAATACAAAAAGTATAAAAATGGCAACTTTATGCCTCAAGGATATTGACAACATAATAATCAAAACACATTATACTGCCAGATAGAAAAATATATATGTCAATATGTGATACTATTCGCTTACATTTTTGCACTTATAAATATTTTTTGTCCAAAATATCTTACTATTTTATTTCTTGTCACATTCAGATCAATACACTGTATCAGAAGCGGTTAACACAAAACTAGGTACTTACATTTCTGTTTGGTGCAGGTGGAGGTGGGCCCCTATTCCTATTATCACTTGCTAACTGCTTCTTCAACTCCAACTGTATGTTAGTAAAATTTTTAGTTGGTGTTACAGGTGGTGGAGTAACATCGTTGTTATTAACATTTTTAGTAGTACTACTAGGAGGCCCTACAAGAAATACATAATAAGAAATATAAAAACAGAAAAGTTAAATTACATATAACTGACAATCCAAATGACAAGTATTTATTTTGGGAATGTTTTATTTTTGAAACACAACTACAATTTATATTTATACAGGCAGTGTTCCAAAATCTATTTTTCAAGTGTGAGTTTACAAAGATACAATCAGAGAATGTGGTGCAAAGTTTTTGAGGAAGAGATGGTGTTGGTATAAACAATAATTAGATTATAATTATTCATAAAACATTCATAAAAGTGTTATATTCATTACAACAGATTAAATTTAATTTTCACATATGAATCAACCTAATAATTATGTTGCAGAATGAATTTTGACAGGCATAAGCAATTTTAGAATAATTCCATGGTTTGAGCGTTACTCATGAAAGAAAATAATTAAGAAAAATGAAGTGCGATTGCGTATAAAACACTTGAATGTTTAAAAGGTATGTTATATCAGCAATTTTTTACACCTAAAATAGTATAGGCAGAATTCAAGAAAAGGTGTAGCGATAAAGAATAATACAGTGAAAATCAGTTATAACGACCTTCAAGGAAC
Source organism: Anoplophora glabripennis (assembly GCF_000390285.2). Taxonomy (NCBI): domain Eukaryota; kingdom Metazoa; phylum Arthropoda; class Insecta; order Coleoptera; family Cerambycidae; genus Anoplophora; species Anoplophora glabripennis. The sequence continues at coordinate 21,619 of NW_019417923.1, forward strand.
CGTTTGTTTACGGTTGTTATAACCGATAGACGTAATACGCAATTACATATTTTATTTAAAATTTTTATAGAAAAAATGAGAAATTTACAATACAAGTCTTTAAGTATGTACAAGTATTGCTTTGCATTCAAAAGATCTCGCGCGCTTAATTTTCAATGAATTGTTTTGGAATAGAGACTATTTTATTTCTATCCTTCCAAATTGTTTAATTCGTAGTATGATACGCCACATTAGTTTACTTGCTTGCATTAGTTTCTCTGTTTTTTAGTCTGTATATTATATGTGATTTTTCTTCGTTATTAAACACTTTTCTCTTTGAGATCGTGATAGAAAGTGGTAATTAATACATATAATATAACTGTATGCATAGATAAGTTGTGACACGGTCGATAGCCGCACGGTTTAAAGCGTCAGTACTTAAATCGATGTGTCGATCTGCCCGGGTTTCGAATCCCGCGGCCGGTAGACCGTAGATTAACTATGCTTGTACAGAGGATTGGCACCCTCTGTGCAGGTATGGTAGGGTGGAAGAATGTTGGCTTGGGTTAATGTGAGAGATTGACATCGGTTGGCATTTGACCACCCCCCTAATTAATGAGGATTTCCAGGTTTCCCTCATTCCTGCACTGAATGGTGATTAGGGCCTACCAACATAAGTCGTTCCTGGGCGCAAATGCGGCCTGCGTAATAATAATATGCCGCCTCCTCTCCCGCACAAGTCTTCGACTTCTGGGCTAATTCTCGTAATTAGAATGAGAAGTAGAGATATTATAATTATTATTATTCTTATTTGTCCCAAAAGTACCAACTGGTGTTAAAAGCGTGGATGCCGGCGGGGCAGGCGGAAGAGCCGTGCATTGGTGTTAAGGCCGTATATCACTATTGGTCGTTATAACCGATACATTCTGTATATAAAACGCGTCACTAAATCCGAAATGTAAACGGTGTCGTAATAAACTATATTTTTAATATGGTATTTCTATAGGATTTAATCGGGACTTCCAAATTCCGTCGTTATATCCAATATGTCGTATAAAGCAATGTCGTTATAACCAATTTTTACTGTATATTTATTTATTTCCTCTTTTACTTTATATTGAAAAATTATATAAAAAATAATTTCAATTATCTAATACAATAAAATTAAGAAAATATTAAATTTAAATTTTTACAATTAAATAGATATTTGTATAATACACATTTTTTTTCTGTGACGGGAAAAACAACGATTTAATATTGAAAAAACATTATTACAATATATTAGTTACTAAAGTTTTAAATTGGTAGGCTGTTATACTTATAGCGACAATTACATCTGCGTTGCTAAGGAAACCTTTAAAGTAATCAAATATCTGTCAATTTAATTCTGTGATTTGATTTAAAAATTGCAAACTTAGTGGTTGTTTAGTAGTTATTTTGAATAATATAAAGTTAAAAAATGTCTGAATCCGTGTTTTCTCTAACTCCACCGGAGTTAGTGGAAGCAGCGAAAGTAGCGTCACAAAAATTATTTTAAATATCTACCTTTACTTATGTATATTATATACAGGGTGACCCATTAAGAATAGAAACACTCGCGTACAAAAGTTTTTTATGGACCGATTTGAACCGGTTTTTTTTTTAAATATAGATCTCGAAAAGCTCTATCTTGGTGCAAAATTTGATGACGAAATTTTGATTTTCAAGGTCTACTATGAATTTTTTTTAAGTGAAAAATAGCAAAATTTTGTTAGCGATTTTTTTATAAAAAATATGACTACACCACTGGATTTAGGAACCCCTCAAATGCATTTGTACCAATTTTTGCGAAAAAAAGTTTGCCCCTAAAAAAGTTATGACAATATCGGCATCACCAGTGTTTGCCGTTGTCGGTGAACCTATTCTTTTATAAAAACCGAATAAAACCCATAGGGAAACAAAATTAAATAACAAACACTGGTTTAATAATTATTAATAAGAATCATAAAAACCAGTATACATAAAATAAAAAACAAGTTCGTCAAATTATTATTATTTCGTGGTTATTATGCCAAAACTTACAAATATTGCCTCTTTAAACAAAAATAATTACATTTATAATATTTTTATTCAAAAAGCCACTGGATTCTACAACCATAATCCAGTTCATTGTGAAGAAGTTTCTGAAAAAAATATTACGAGATATTCCAGAAAATAACGTTGCTTAAAAATAAAATGAACAAATGTAAAATATAAAAAAAACCGTTATGAAAAACGTATAGAATTAAACGGAGGATTAGTGGAAGCTACAAAAATTTAAATTTAATGACGTGATTAGTGTAAATCAATTTGATAGACTCCTTTTTCATTTTTAAAAATGTAATTTTTTAATAATTTTTTTTATCAATTGTTGTTTATATTAGAGTAATTGTTGTTTATTTTGTGTATACTGGTTTTTATGATTCTGATTAATAATTAGTAAACCAGTGTTTGTTATTTAGTTTTGTTTCCCTTTGGGTTCTAGTCAGTTTTTATAAAAGAATAGGTTCACCGACAACGGCAAACACTGGTGATGCCGATATTGTCATAACTTTTTTAGGGCCAAACTATTTTTCGCAAAAATTGATACAAATGCATTTGAGGGGTTCCTAAATCCAGTGGTGTAGTCAGATTTTTATAAAAAATCACTAATAACAAGATTTTGCTATTTTTCACTTAAAAAAAAATTCGTAATAGGCCTTGAAAATCAAAATTTCGTCTTCAAATTTTGCATCAAGATAGAGCTTTTGGAGATCTATCTTTAAAAAAAAAACGGTTCAAATCGGTCCATAAACAACTTTTGTACGCGAGTGTTTCCATTCTTAATGGGTCACCCTGTATATCCGGGAAAAAAGTACTCACTTTTTTCCCGGGGAAAAAAGCAATTTCATAAAAAGTGACATTTTGTTACCTGTCAACAGAGATAAAATGTCAAACTTTTTCCCGTTACAGAAAAAACTTATTTTTTAAATAGCTATATTTTTAAATTTTTAAATGATTCACAATTTCTTTTCTTTTTACTTATGTAGGTAAATATGTTTTCTATACTCAAATCAGCAAAATATTTGATCTAATGTGTAATAAAATTTGTATTACTTTGTATGAGAGCTTATTATAATTAAAGCAGAAACTTCAGTATAATTTCATGTCGCTATGGTCACAAAATGTCCAAATAGACCATTATCTTTAGACTGTAATTATTTTGCTGCTTAAAAAATAAGTACATATATTCTTCGCCAAACCTTTTAAAAGTAAAAATGAGGCTAAATATTTACTACTAACTACTACAATTATTAAAAAATTGAGTTCCTTGATTATTTTTTTGTGTTTTATTGTTGTTTTGACATGTTCAATTTTTGTTTTGACAAATGTTTTCTCTTTAGTTATAGGCAGAAAATCTGCAACAATAAAAAAGAGATTTTTTATAACAACCAGATAACCACCCTCGTTTTTTATAATTTTCGGTTTGAAAATGTCCAAGATAGACAGGAGCTCTAGTTTATTTGATTAAATTTAATAATCTGAGACTTAGCGTGCCTTTTCAAATAGTTTCCTTCTTTTCTTCAAAACTAAATAAAATTGCAGAGTATACTCGGTACAGAGCAAAATTTTATGTTTGATTTTTAGTCCTAATCTAAAAAAAACTACACAGCTTTTTAAAACAAAATATTTACTTCGTATTAGTTGCTATCACTGAAATGGCACCAAAATATGTCTAATAAATGTTACAACAAAACGAAATTTACTTAAAACAGTATTCACTACATGCTTATTGTAAACTGTTAAATTTCAGGGTGTGACAACCTTGGCAAATTTCAATAATTTTTCTTAGCTGTGCCATACTTTGCCAAAGAGCATTTCCAAAATGAATTTTAAATTAATTAATAGTTAATACAGCAGACTATAACACAATGTACAGATGGACCCGAAATACATCGATCACATTCAATGTAGCTCAAGGGCGGTTAAAAGCTAAATGAGAATGTTTTATTGTGTTGTAGAGACATATTTCAAATTGATTATTATTTTCTTAATATGTAATCTTAAATTTGCTCCAGAGAAATAGATCTGATTGATCGCCTAACAAAAATAATTATTTTTCAAAAAAGATTACTCTCTTTTTTTTACCCACCTGTGGCGTCATCTTTTTTATTTACTAAAAGTCTACATTTTAAATATTAAAATATATATTTTTTTCATTTATTGTTGCAAATGAAATTAAAATCAATAGGTACCATCAAAAAAAGATAACAATAAACTTCATGTGTATGCATTAGGACAAAATTTGTTACTTATAATAATTATAATAATTATTATTATTATTTTTGTACAGAAAATTATTTTTTAAACTTTACTTTCAAATGATATACTTTTCATGTATTAATAATGTTTACAACAAAAATTTAATTTGCAGAACAACAAAAAGTAAATGTTGCTGTTCATTTTCAAAGAATGAAAGAATTTTCTAGAATTAACTATTACATTAAAATATTTGTTAATATTTTAAGTATGGGTGTCGAAATATTTTGGCAAAGCAAATATTTGTTTACTATGTATTATTAGTTCTTTCCTTTTACATGAAAGATAAAAAATCAAATTGACAGTACATACTTTTTTTTGTCAAATAAGATTAGACTATGCATCAACTTACCTAGTTTACCAGTAGGTTTAAGTTTTGGAATTCCACCTGCAAATAATCCACCTAATCCATTTGAAGGGATGTTTCCAGGGATACTAGGGGATGCAGAAGACGATGTAAACCCATTATTATTTCCTGTAGAACTGCTAACTTTACCTTAAAAAAATGAAGTGCAATACAACTTACTTATTCTGTATTTTTTATTCTGACGAATAGATATTTCATATTTTTGCATGCACGCCAAATCTTCTATCATTTAGAACAAAATGATAATAAATGATAATTGATGTATTACATTTAAGATTCATCACAAAAAAAATATTCAAGATTTCAAAATATACGTTTTAAGTCTTATAAATAGGTACATACTTAATATAAAACAAGTTGAAAAAATAATCATAGGAACAAAAAAAAAAAATATTTTATTATGTAGGTAATTATTTTTAAAGTGATTAAACTTCATAATAAAATACTAATTGAACTATTATTACCTCAATATTACAATTACATGGATAAATCTTGAACAATAACGAAGTACACTGAAGTTATTCATTACAATTATTGTCACATTAAATGAGAGTGCCTGGCTTTCAAACAAAAATTTAATTTCCAGCTAAAAAAGGCATACATTGTTAGTAGTTTCTTCATAAGGCACATTATGAAATAAACTGGCAATCCTCACTATTTATTATTCTGTACAAGTTCTCTTTGACGTCCTATTGTAATTGAAATGCTTATAATTCTTAAGCATTTTCTTAAAATTGCAACACGGCTTAAAAAGTGTAAACAATTCCATATCAACTGATTTTCTGTAACCTGTAGGTTAGTAACACTTCCTGAATGTTTAGCAAGAAATTATTCATTCTTTAAAATTACTCATGCAATAGCAACTGTTGTATTTTGTATTTTAAACAAAAAATTCATCAAAACAGCATTCCAACCCATAATACTAGGTATACACTACTTATGGTTAAATAAAAATAAAAAAAATTGAAAGATGTGCCAAATAAAAATTAAAAAAACAGTACAAGATATTATTTTTAATATATACATTAAAAAAACAAATTTTGTGTGATATTCAGGGTGACTACCTAATAAATTCCTACACTTGTCGAAGAAATTTAACAAGCAAAAATCATCTAAAATTTTTATGTACCATGTTACCAAATTTTTTAAAAGATTTCTCAATAATCAGTTTATTTTTTACATCTTTTCAAGAAAATCTCTATTTGAAAGTCTCTTATTTAAACTCGTATTACTACTAATTTAATTAACTTCCCATTAAATAAAAAAGTATATGATAATTTGGTTATTGTCCTTTAATATTATTGATCTAATTGTAAAATATTAAAAAAAAAATGTGTATTAAAATGTTACAGATGGCTATTTTTCAACAAACAACAAAGTTGCTGATAATTAGCATACAATAAAAAGAAGTAAATAAATAGAAAATAATGTACGATAGTACCAAATTTTTTGTTCTCGAGTTTAAAAAATTTCTCTGCAGAATACAGTCATAAAAATGTAATAAAAAACCCTTTATTGTTTGTCTGTTTGTAAATAAACCCCAGTGGGAATCTTAAGCGGCGCACCCTGTATATGAACCATTGTATGTAATACAAACCTGGTATCAGTGGAGTACTTTTATCAACAGTAACAGTTTTTTTTAATTTCTTTCCCTGTCTGATGGATGTTAATAATGCATCTCGTTCAGTCGCGCCACCCTTTGATATATTTAATACAGGTTGAGGTGGCGCCGCAGGGGCCATGGGAGGGGGAGGTGGAGGTGCAGGCATTGTTAACAAAACCTTAAAAAAAAAAGCATTAGAATATTATATAAAGGGGAATTTGATTACAACGATAACATAGTGAATATATTTAATTTTTTTATCACTGTTTAAATTTTTGAATTAATGAAATTATTTCTTCGAATTCTTGTCCTGTATTAATAATAGCACTTGTTATTTTAGTTTTATACATAAAATTAAAAAATTTTAGATCCGAATGGGAAAACATTTATTCCCGGGGCACATTGGAAAGGTAATTTTTTTTCAATTTTAACAATTACAGTTTAGATCTGCTATAAGTTAAATAATTAGTTATCCAGTAATATTATTATTCATTACTTAGGAAATTAGCAAAATCTGTGTTACAATAATTATTACCAAAAATTATTAACTAACTATTGTTTGCTCTGAGAAGAATGCAGAAAGGGCCTTGTTACTTTAACTGTCTTCATGATGCAGATATAATACCTACATTTTAAATTCTATTTAGTTAGGAACTCACGCCAAATTTTGACCCTGTACTTTTTCAAGTGGTCATTCAATATTTGCCTTGCCCCATTCTGCCATTACAATATGTGCAAATAAGAAGTTTCTTTTTCACCTACTTTGAATTGTTTACTACTTTCCATTTTTAGTTTGTTTAATCATATTTTTCCATTCATTTTAACATTAACACTTTGTGTAATTTTTCTGTTATTTATGTTTTTCTCTTTAAGATTACTATTCATTCTAAATATTTAATATTTCTAATATGTTAGTATTTAACAAACTTGTAAATTCTTCAATTTTTGTTATTAACTTCACTTAAGAAGAGAAAACTTAGATCTATGATTTTTAAATATTCGGAATATTTATGTCAATTTACAGTTCTCTAAGTGAAATTTGTACTGTTTATAAGCTTCAATAGTATAGCCCTATTTTTTTATTCATTTCAATGCGATGGATTCTGTAGAGCCAATAAGAGATTAGAATTTTAAATAAACCAATGACAATACATTGATGGAATCTATCACATTAAATTGAATAAAAGGACAGTCTATTTATGAGGCAGTTTCATCATATATGGGCTTATTATATAATTGTGTATGTGACAATGTACCATTTTTTTTATTATTTACAAAACCTTATCTCCCAATATTGTTCGTGTAAATCATACTAATTTATCATCTATTGACTTAGTTATTTGTAATAATATTCAATATTTGCAAAACCTGCAAAGTTGTCGATATTACATGGAAGGAATGTTAACATTTTCTTTGAGTCATAGAAAAATATGTAATTAGGCTGTCGGTAAACCCTATATTTAAAGAGACAAAAAAATTAAAATTACGATTAAAAAAAGACAAAACAAAATACAATTTCTATTGTTTAATTTTTCTCTGGAAAAATTAGCAAATGTAACATGCTATTTTGTCAATGTTCATTTCAGAATTGTTAACATGCCATGTTTATCAATCAGCGATCCGCAAAAAATAGATATCTGCAGTAGTAAAATATGTACACATATGGCATGTTAACTATGTTTTTCTCAATTTGTAACTACAAAATAATTTTATTACAGCTTCAAACATATATTATGTGGTATTATATATTACCATATTTTTTTTACAATTACTTACTGAGATTTTTATTATTGTCATTATTGAAATATACCTGTGGTCTATATTTGAAGTTATGAATTTTGAAAATATTGATTATAAAAAAAATAATATTAATTTAGCAAGTATATAAAGCAACCAAAAAATTGAAAAAACTAAAATATAATTTAAAGGATGTCCTATCTGATATCGATTCATTCCTATATAAGACAAATTTGTTGTTTTACAGAGCTTATGTAAAGATCTATATAAAGGTACAATTAATATACAAATGTATAAGATATACAATTACAATTATAATTAAAGCTTGGTACATGTAATTTGGCTGAATAGTAAATCATACATAACTGTAACAGTTTCTTTTTCACAGGGCAGTTTTTATGATTGTTGATTAAAAAAAATAAATACTCTTCAAACAGATAATACCTAATCCAACCAGATAGTCGAATAAATAAAAAGTTAATATGTGGGTGGTTGATTGTTTATTGTATTAAATTTGTCTCAACTATTTTAATATCTGCATTAAATTAAATACTTCTTAATAAGTTAATTTTAAATTACAAATATTTATGTTCCATAAAAATATTTGACAACAAAAGTAGGTAGTCATACGTTTTTTACATATTACCTATATATGGAAATAACTTCATAAATATGTTTAGTTACACTTTATTATGCGTCACTATAAAACTCTGTAGTAATTACACTTTAATATTTTTTTATTATAAGAACCCATTTAAAAACTTTCTCTATATATATTTATCAAAATATGGATGTTCCAAATTTAGAACTAAACTACCCGAACCACAGAAACCACAAAGGAATGACTTATGACATCTCTTGTCAAAACTTCTATTT
>NW_019417924.1:0-4232 GCF_000390285.2 Anoplophora glabripennis
AATTTTGACAATTTTTGCAGGGCATTTTAGTAATGCCTTTTATTTGTAGTAAAAAATAAAGATAAAATCATTAAGCCCAATGTTCCTCATGGAAACGAAACCCATAAATTAAATAAAACTTTGTTGGATACCGACCTTGTATTTAAATAGTGCATGTGTTTTTACTGTGCCTGTGTTTTTTTGTTAATGAATGTGCTACGCGAGAGTTAGTCTGTATTTGTATGTGGCAGAGAAATATACGTTGTCTCGAAATCGACCGAGTTTTTCTTTTCCTAATATTTAAAGTGAAGTAAGGACATTACAAACTTAATGCAGTACAAATCGATGTGAGTAAAAGCAATAAAAGTTCGGAGTGAATCTATTGAGTGAAATCATTGAGTTTACTCAATATTGGGCATTTTGATAATTTTATTCAATTAGGGATTATACTTAAACTAAAACTGAGTACTTCCACTCAAATCTCAATATTGGGCATTTTGATCATTTTATTGATTTGTAATTATTAACTAAAACTGAATACTTTCACTCAAATATGGGTACTCCTTAAATAAATTCTTCACGTAAACTCGTATTTGGTGCACTTGTACCTAAATAAGAGTAAATGTCTCCATTACTGAGTGATTCCACCCTTTTTCATTGCATGCATTGTCTTTGTCCCATCGTCCCATTAGGTTATCTCTTGTACGTGGCGTGGTAGATGGCACTATGGCGTATGGTGTGCTTTGAAATTGAACATGTATCGGTTTATCTGGTTATTCCAGTAAAAATTGTATTTAAATACAGTGATTTAATTATTACAATAATTAGAAACAATATATTAAGTCTCGATTAATATTTGGTTAAATAAACGGATAGTTAAATTGTTATCTATAATTACATATTTAACGTAACGTTATGGCAATTTATTTATCCGATAAGTGAACCAATCGAGGTAAAAAATAACCCAATAATAGTTAAATTTAAATCATATTAGAGAAAAAGTCAACTCTAAATTGGTTTTATACACTCAGAATAGAGTCAAAAGTCACTCAATTGATAATTAGCAATAACTCGAACTCGAGTAAAACTCACTTATTTCTGATACAGTAGTCGCACTCAGTTGTACTCATACTAATATAGGGTGTCCCGAAATTCATGCAACAAAATTTCTAAGATTTCTTAAGATAAATTTAGGGGACCCGTATTTTTTCTTTTTGCCAACTGGCACCCTCTTTCGGAGTTACAGCCCCCTGAAATCTGCCCCTAAGGATTCTTTTTTATATCTCAAAACCATTTTGTACGAGAATCAAAAATTTGGTACACATAGATTTAATGACATGTGGAATCTCACAGTGCCTTTTGGCTAGAAACCCCTTTAAGACGCTTTTTCGTGGACCCCCTTGTCTTTGGAACCGGAAAAATTTGCTTGCAAATTTGATTTTTTTTTTAATTATTTGTTAGCTAGAAAGCCATTGAATTTAAAACCTTTTTTGTGTCTTGATATTTTTTTTTTGTAAAACACAATGTTTTTGAGGAAAATGGCGAATCACGATATGCATTCGATCACATTTTGACATTTTCCTCGAAAACATTGCGTTTTACGAAAAAAGTATAAAGGGACAAAAAGTTTCTAAATTTAATGACTTTCTAGTAGACTAATAATTTTTAAGAAATTTAATTATGCGACCAAATTTTTTTGGCTTCAAAGACAAGGGGGCCCACGAAAAATTGTCTTAAGGGGGTTCCCCACCAAAAAACGTAACACCCTTAGATTCCACATGTCATAAATCCCCTGGGTACCAAATTTAGTGATTCTCGTACAACAGGGTTCTGAGATATAAAAAAAAACTTTATTCTTAGGGACGGACTTCAGGGGGCTGTAACTCCGAAAGAAGGGGCCACTTGGCAAAAATAAAAAATACGAGTCCCCCAAAATCTGTCTCAGGAATCTGTGTCCAAATTTTGTTGCTTTAATTTCGGGACACTCTGTAGAGTGAAAATTTCACTCAATCGGTTGTGGACCGAAATCGATATATTATTGAGTAAAATTGAGTGAATGATTTTTTTTTACAGTGTATCTTGATTCAGCCACAAACCATTACCCTCTTTGTGTTAGTGTTTCGTTATGTTTACAGGGTGATTCAGTTATAATGTCATTAATTTTAAGAGAAGATAGAGAAAAATTAGTAGAATACGATTAGGCGATTAAAAAAATTTAAAATGCATATTTACACCGAAAAAAAATATTATTTTTGCATTCATACATTCATACACGGCTCCCAAGTAAACTAGTTGTCGGCCTGAAGCGACGTTGCCAAATTTAAACATATTCCTAGTATTAGACATCATAAATAAATAGTTGTATTGACTATTTTAGAAACTCATGTGTTTCCTTCTTCACTTCAATCAATAATAATTTAAAATATTAAAATATGTAACAAATGATATAAATTATTTTTTAAAAGTATTCAATTAATATTAAATTGCCATTGTTGCCCAGCAAGGCCCTCCAGGAGGTATGAGCATGCCTTGTCAAAAAAACAATACTAATGTTTATTTTCCAAGCAGTGACGGCTGGTAATACATCAGGTGTGCTATCTCTCAATATCCAGACATGGTACATAGAGATCTTTTGTAGAAAGGGACCGATTTTACAATTTGCGAAAACAATTTGAGAAAACTAAGTTGCAGTATTAAAGATCCGGTATCGCGAATACGTTGAAAAACACGCACGAAGGTTCACGGATTCGGAAAATGTTGTCTATGAGCGAAACACCTCCGATATTCTGCTGCAGCGGCATTCGCATTTCGTAAATATTTTCTATATATAACCACCATTTCCGCACATTCAAAATTCGCAAAATTAGCCATTACGACTGACACGCGAAACAATCCGAAATAAACTGTATACTTTCTATAAATCCCCTATCTTTATGTATAACGTGATCCCCAAATTTACGGGGAAACAATGCGGAAGATGCGATTAACGGTGATAGATTTGTATATTTTATTATTATTTATGTGGTTCTCATGTGGCAACGCTGCCTCGCTTCAATGTTCGAATGCTTTGTCGTCTGCCGGCAAAAATGCGCCGAATGGGCGATTTTTTTATTATGCCTTCCGAGTATGAGGTTAAAATTAATGACATTATCACTGAATCACCATATATATTCATTTCTGTATTAATAATTTAATTATTTGAACAATTATAAGCATAATTTATTTATTTATTTTAAAGGTACTGAATTTTTTAATTCACCTTAAGTTAATTTTAGATTTAACCAATTTTAAATAGGTGTGATATCCCGCAAACTCCTAATATATTCATTATGTTAAATATGAGCTGTGAAATGTTAAAATATTGAGCATGACATGAAATTGATTACATTGCAAAGAGAATAATATAGTGAAATTGAAGTAGGCATAGAATAGAAAAGTTATGTTGTCAAGGCCGAAGAGGAAAAGAATTTATGATAGAGAGAATGTAGAGAAGAAAGACGGAATCACTTATTTCATTTCGTTGTGGCTATTTAGTTTGTCTGGCAATTCCGGATATTTTAGTCCATTTAAAAAACAACAACAGTAGGGCCCTCAGTACGGATTCGTTTTTCTCGTCCCAGAAAACCCCCTAATCCAAATTTTCAAAAGAATCTTTTTTAAGAATTTCGAATTCAAAATTTCAACTTTAACGCCCTGTAACTTTTTTATTAGCCACAAATGGACCAAGGCAAGTTTGGATTAATCGCATTATTTTGATGTAAGGAATCTACCCTTGCTCTGTGTCCCATTAATTTCGGGACACCCTGTATATTTAATATAATACGTTGACTTTTTAAGTGTAAAACTTTGTTTTTAAACTCTGAGTTTGTTTCGATACGAGTTATTTCGTTATCCTCCGCTTCAAAGAGTCTCCAGAGAGCCACGCTAAATTACTAGATAATTACATATAACATTTATTTTAATAAATATTACTCTTTACTGGTTACGATATGAACAAATAATAATATCAACTAATAAATAATAATACGTATTATACCAACAACATACCCCGCCAAGCAATGATCTGCACTGTACTGGCAAAGAGGCAAAGCTAAGTGAACCCGTGTACCATACAAAAAATTATTTACGACCTAGTGGACCAATACAGGTTTGCTTTGATGACCAGCGCGCCGCCGTCAATTCTACATCAGGCGGACTAGTTTACCAATATCGGACTCGCCGAATTGCTATTCGAGTATAAATTACGAGACACA
>NW_019417924.1:4809-28711 GCF_000390285.2 Anoplophora glabripennis
TCTATACAGGGTGTCCCGAAATTAATGGGACACAGAGCAAGGGTAGATTCCTTACATCAAAATAATGCGATTAAGCCAAACTTACCTTGGTCCATTTGTGGCTAATAAAAAAGTTACAGGGCGTTAAAGTTCAAATTTTGAATTCGAAATTCTTAAAATTCTTAGAAAGTTTCCAAAGGATTCTTTTGAAAATTTGGATTAGGGGGTTTTCTGGGACGAGAACAACGAATCCATACTTAATTTTGCTGTAGACGCTAGAGGGCGCTACGAAATGTACTCTTGGTTGTTAAAAACTGGTTATAACTTTTTTATCAGTGTGTGTACCAAAGTTTTAATAGAAAAATATTGTTCTCCTATCTGTTGTTCACAAATAAGGGATACTTGTTTTATGTCGATAAATTTAACCGTTTTCGATTTATTTCTTGTTTTTCCATTGGATGCAATAAAATAAAATAAAATAAAAGTTTGTAGTTACTTACGTAAAACTGTCATAGTAAGCTTTGGTTATTTGAAAACAAATTGTACTATTGACAACTAGCTGATTGACAAGTAACTTATGTTAAATAGTGTATCCCTTTAAGTTTTTGTTTACAATTAATAATATCGCCTGAAACATGCCTCGCCATAATTTATTTTCTAATGAAGAAATGCGAGAAATGGTATGTATTTATGCAAAAGAAAATTTTACGGGACGTCGTGCGTGTCGCAGGTATTTAGAAAGTTACCCAAATAGATTACAACCAAATCATAAATTATTTAAAAATATTTTTTTTTATATTGTTTATATTTCCGTTTTTAACGTGTAAAACGCGTCTTATAATGGTTAAGTGATCGTCACCTCTAGGTGCATAATCGGTTATGATCGTAAAATTTCCGACAGTCCGCTGTGCATCGACTTACAACAAACTATTAACACGTCTAGTTTGATGAAAATAGGCAGCATAGGCACATGATCATATCGCGTTGTGTGAAATGGAAAATTATGTAAGTATCTAACTGTTTTATGGCTTGTAATTGTTTTGTTTTTTCAAATGTAAATCTTGTCTAAATCTTAACCCTTTACGTTTTCCTGGGATAATAGTTTCCCACCTATTAAAATATAACCTGTGAATGCTTCACTGGAAAGATACTATCCCAGAAATTCAATATTAGATCTAATATATGTGCTGCCATCTTTAGAATTCTCTTGAAAACGCTCGTTTAGATTAGAGAGTGGGAGGTGGGAAATTATTATCCCAGTGTATCATTTAGAACACATGTTTTTTTAAGAATACGTAATATGGTTGTTTATTTTTACGTTTTTATTGAAAACAAGGGAAAATTATTAAAAATTTGTGGAAAAACGGTAAGTATAATCACCAATATACCCATTATTTCTAGTGCAGTGTGTAAGAACTTAAAATTTTGCTGCTGTTTTATTATAATGTAGTTAAAATTCTAGAAAATTTGGTAGGGTTATGTTTCCACGACTACTTTATTTAGATTTTTTATTATGAAAATATTGAGGAACAAAGTTGATATTCGATATGTGGCTACGATAATATATGTACTTTCTATAGAAACTACAAAAATAGGTAGTAAACTAATGGCCGGGCTAAAATAACTCCAAATAATGATTTGGGGCTTATTTTTTGATATAAACTTCTAACAAATTCTCAATTGAAAATGATAAGAAATATAAATATTTGAGATATCGACTTCAAATTTGATATTCTGTATAAAAAAAAGTTTAGTTTATTATGAAGACCATCACTCACCATCCCATCACCACCAATTGAGGGGGTTGGAAAGGGTGGTATTTTTTTTAATTTTAAATTTTCTGAATTTTTAGCTGTAATTATTATATGGTAGTGAGAAAGCTATGGCCTCTACATTTTTTTCGGCAAATTCAAATAAAGGCAGATAATATAAATTTTTGCTTTTTGGCCTTAGAGTGTGGATTGTACCAAGTATGTGGCAACCCAAATACCTAACCCAAAAGCAACTCGAAGAGTTGGCGAATGAGGAAGATGACATAATAACTGATAACATGGCTATAGATTCTAAATGCGAAGGTGATTCAGATGCCGAAGATAATCTTCCGGAGGTGCTAAGTAGAACCTCGAGATCAATATACGCAGTAACATTGTTTGTCTAACTTGTAATGTAGGTTTATGTAAAAACTGTTTTACTCCATTTCATAAATCTTAATTATTTTATGTGTCTATAATTACTGTTAGACTGTAAATAAAGTGTTGATAAGAGATTTTTTATTTTATTGTAAGAGGGAAATACATCGCCCAGGAAATTAATGGGTATAGTCTGTTTACTAAAAGGTCTTTGGGAATATAATTTCCCACCTGAAAAAAAATATGCCACTAATAAAAAAAAATAAGGAAAATGTGGTTTTATACTAAATTGTATCATACAAATTAAAATCACTTTTAAAATGTTTGTTAAAAAGGGTCCCAGTCTTCTGCCACTTAAAGGGTTAAAAAATATTATTTTGTATGCCCTTTTAGAAACCGCTGATGTTAAGTTTTACATAAGATGGAGCAATAGAAGGTTAACGGTGACAAAGAAGAGCATGGGTATAAAGTCAATCAACCAGAAGAAATAGAATTAGATGGAAAGAAGCTCAACCTTTCAGGGGATGCTTAATTCTTAAGGTGGAAGAGTTATAGTGCAAATTCTCATGTAATACAAGAAAATACGGGTGCATCGTTGCTAAGAAAATAAACTGGATAGTTTTGGGAGCGATTTGTCATCATTTCTAATACTTAAATGTATGTTTTATGTTTACATTAGCACCTTAGCTTGTAATTACAGTTATCCAAATAAAGTTTCTGAAAACTTAATGTCATATGTTTTTAACTCATACAGAGTATACAACAGTTTAATACATTTATTATTAAAATACTTGTAACCAGTACTAGATGTTCTAATAACGATATGGAACACTTTAATAACAGTTATTGCTATTATTTAGGGTATAAAAAACGTTGTATACTAGTTATACATTAATTTAATAAAGAATAAGGATTATAGTCACTATACAACTGTGCTAGCAGTACGCATTTTATATCCACTATTCACCTATTTAACTGTCACATATAGTATACAATGGTCTTATAATGGAATATAGAATTCTAATAAAGAATAAAGCGCATTTCTTTCAGTGATACACGGGATGAGCTGTGGCAAGCAATTTTAAATGCTACGAATTTATTAAGAAATGAAGAAATACTATTTAATATTAGACAATCATTTATCAAACGAGTAAGATTGTGTATTAATGTAAACGGGGGTCATATTGAGAATTTAATGTAGCCACCTGAATGTAATTAAATTATTATTAAAAATAATCTTTAGTTTTTTACGTAAGTAACTACAAACTTTTATTTTATTGCATCCAATAGAAAAACAAGAAATAAATCGAGAACGGTTAAATTTATCGACATAAAACAAGTATCCCTTATTTGTGAAAAATAGATAGGAGAACAATATTTTTCTATTAAAACTTTTGTACAAACACCGATAAAAATGTTAAAACTAATTTTTATCAACCGAATGTACATTTCGTAGCACTCTCTAACGTTTACAGCAAAATGAAGTACGGATTCGTTTTGCTCGTCCCAGAAATCCCCCTAATCCAAATTTTCAAAAGAATCTTTTTTAAGAATTTCGAATTCAAAATTTCAACTTTAACGCCTTGTAACTTTTTTATTAGCCACAAATGGACCAAGGTAAGTTTGGCTGAATAGCATTATTTTGATGTAAGGCATCTACTCTTGCTCGTGTCCCATTAATTTCGGGACACCCTGTATAAGTGGATACCTTTTATTATAATTTACGTTCTAATGGAAATCTCAGAAATGTGCAAGACAAAATGTAACGGGATAGACAATGCATCTTCATTAATATAAATTTATAAAATTAACTAAAAAAAAAACTAAATACGAAACTTTTCTATAAAAATCAGCTAATTGCGTTTCATACCAAAAAAATACGAAATAAATAATAAAACTGGCATACCTACTACTAAAATAAATGGAAAATATCGAAGCTAGATGTGGCAACATTAGCCTGCCGAGAGTCCGCCGTTTCTTAGATCATCTAACTTTAAACTATTTTAAGGTAAACTATTACAAAAATCATCGTATATTCGGTACTTATTATTTTCCATGTACATGGATCTACGATATATGCTTACCGCATTATTATAAAAAGGATAATCTTTAATTATTTCAAAAAAGATCATCTTTAATGCGACAGGTGGGGCTTCTTAACAAGTTCCAAGATGGCTAAGTGCAATGTTTTTAAAATTTAAATGTTTAATTTTTAAATATGTGATAAATTATCATTTATAAAAAAGTATATTTATGAAAGAAATAACTAGTGATATATCAAATATTCTGGAAACAACTTTTCTGTAAAATAATGCGGTTTAAAGAAAAGAGAGCTATCGACGCTTTCTTAGAATGGTGGTATGAAGTTTGAAGATCTCTAACAGTAAATGAAATATGACCAACAGAAAATATTCTTAGGGGCTAGACCAAGGCTCTGCTAAGAAATGGTATTCTAAAAAAAATAAATATATTTTAGAAGTTTCACTTAATAGAATTATATATTAGCAAAGTTTATTTAATAACTTTTCTGCAACTGGATGTACAAAGAGTAATTAACAATTCTTTTTTCAGCTGAATGTACTGATATAAGCTATAGGCGATGAAAAACATGCTATTGTACTTTAGATTAATTTAACGTAATAACTGAAACAAACTCAATTCAGTCATAACTATATTGCTATACATTTGAAGTTGAGACATTTCACAAAGCTGTTTCTGTTCTTTCTTTATACATTTATGCTCTAGACGTATAATAAGAAAAGGCGTATTGATATTACCCTGTAATTATCATAGGAATAAATTAAACACAAGTTTTTGTTAATTACTACGAACATTTCATTGGCGTAATCGAAAAAATATATACAGGTATAACGAAATATCTTTCAACAGAATTTGTTGAATAGGAATAAATTAAACACAAGTTTTTGTTAATTACTACGAACATTTCATTGGCGTAATCGAAAAAAATATATACAGGTATATCGAAATATCTTTCAAAAGAATTTGTTGGAATAAACATCTAAAAATTCGGAATAATTGAAAAAATTAGTTTTTTCTCCGCTTTTTTTCCGAAGCACCAACAGTCAAATTAAGACAATTAGCTCAGAAAGTGCATTATTTAAAAATTCATTTGGATAAGGCTTTCAGAGTTAATGCCTGAGACTTCTAAATACGTATCTGAATCTTTTGATCCCAGAGCAACATGCTTTA
Source organism: Anoplophora glabripennis (assembly GCF_000390285.2). Taxonomy (NCBI): domain Eukaryota; kingdom Metazoa; phylum Arthropoda; class Insecta; order Coleoptera; family Cerambycidae; genus Anoplophora; species Anoplophora glabripennis. The sequence goes on from NW_019417924.1 coordinate 10,128, forward strand.
GCAATATAAATACATGTTTCATTTTCATGGAAGTTTAAACTGAACTGGACAGAGGCAAGCTTTTGATCTTCCTACTGTGTTAGTCGATTTCTTTTGTTTGTATGTAAATATCAGTTTGTTTCTCAATATGCAGATGATGAAGGACCATTTAGTCTTCGGGATACAATTGTCGCAACCAGTTATGGAGTTCATGATCCCTACCACCATATAACAAGATGAGTACTATTTGCACGTTGCCACAAAGAATTTCTACAGAAAAGTACTGTTCCTGTTCTAAGGTGGGTTAATTTTGCTATGACTCTCCCTACATCTACATATGGTAAATGAACTCTTTTTGAAGTAAAATCTATAGCTATTATTACCTGATGTCCATATAACTGTTTTCCTTTAAAACATGAATGAAGAAGATTTTCCGTAATATGAATTAATTTAGGCAAAAGTCAAAGCGTTTCTTTACAAATTTTAATGCATAAGGTACTTATATCTATATTCTTTAAATATGGTACATCTGATAATTTGATTAGACTAATTTTATCAACTTTTTTTGTTATATGCATTTATTATTTCTGCCCTATTCAAGTAAACTGCATGTACGGATATTAAGAGAAAACTTCTTCATTTTGAAGGTAGCATCAGAGAAGTTATCTTAACTATTTGGTTTATTTCTTTATTTTGAAATTAAGCTTAAATTAAGTAGTGCCTTTTAAAATATTTGCATATTTTTCAAGACTCTTTACTTATTTCTCTTTCTTTTGACCTCCTTCAAATTGTACTTGTTCATTCTTTGCATTAGGTATTTTGTAGTTTAGACAGACACAGACACAGACAATATAAGCGATAAGCTATATTGTCTGTGTATAGACCTACAAAGTATAAATTGTAATGAATTGGAAATGTAAACAAAGAATCACGATTGAAAAGTTACCTGACCGAGCTTTGGATCATAAATTAAAATTAATTATTAATATAGCAAACAATAAAATGGTATAAAATTAATATAAAGAATATCACATAGTATAAAATGGATAATTTAAATTTAATTCACAAGTACAAAATTATTTTTTCAAAAGAATGCATGACATCGACACTTGCTAACACCCAGTACAGTGAGAAAACAGAATTTAAACCCAGAGTGACATATATCAAATAAATGCCCAATATCCATAGATGAATCTAATATGCATATTTTGGGTAGACGAGTAACTGTAGAGAAGATATCTAAAATGAACTGAAGTCATATATGAAATTTTTTATCAAATGTTAAATTAAATTATAATTTTATCAAATGTCAAAACTAAAGTTGGCTTTACAAGTACCAGAAGATGACCTAGAAAAAGAACATAAAATAAGGAATATTTTAATAATTAGTAAGAGATTTGTATGTTAAAAATAAAAGGACATTGTAAAAAAAAGTATTAGTTATAAGAAGTGCAGTGAAAAGTGTTGTAAAAAAGGACTGGAATTTCTGTAAAGGGACCTTAAGACAAATTGAAACCAGAGAATTCTAGAAGGATGCGAAACAAAAGTTTGTTGGGTAGTTACGGCTTCGTTTTTGGCAAAAAGCTAGAAAGGAGAAGCAGCTCCAACAAAATTTATATTAAATTCAAGGAAAACAGTCAGGAAGTAAATTAAACTTACTAGCAACATCGAAAATCATTTGTCCTCAAAATCCAGATAGAGAAAATTGGCCAGTGAAGAAAAAGTTCCGTAACCAGTATAAAGCAGTATACAGAGAGGTATTCCAGTGGCCCCATAAATGGTACAAAGGACATCTTCATCGCTTCCAACAAGGAAAGAAGCAAATAGTAGCTAACAGGTACCTAAAATAGAAAAATAAAGTGCACTAGAATATAAATTCATAACTATAACCTACAAATAATACAGTATTAATGCATTATACCTTAGAAAATGGGTAAATTAAAAATCAGGACTTACCTGAACAAAATTAAATACAAGCAATTTAAAATCTAGCTTTAAAAACTCCAAAATTGGATGAGCTCACACAAAATTCTAAAAGGGACAGCCATTTTAATTTTAAGAACGTCAGACTGTTAGTTAAAAGTTTATATAATTTACGATAGGCAAGGCACAATACACGGGCGTGTGGTTAAGATAGTATAAATTATAAATTCAAATATAGTAATTTTTTAAGAAAAGCCCAGTCCTTGTATTGTACAAACTGTAGTAGGATAGAAAAGGTAGAAAAATAAAATATTCTTTATTATTGTTCAACATAAAAATTTAGTTTATAAAGAAGCCATTCCTAATCTAGAGTCAAAAAGTTGAAATTTTGTTTTCATATAATCCGATTAAATAATTTAAAATAAATATTGTATAAAAAGTTAAAAACTCTTATTTTCTGGCGTGCTGCATTGAACAAATTTATGCATGAATGATACAGAACCGACTCCTGATATCTAAAATAAAACAAACATCTGAGTAACAGCTAGCAAGCGATAAAAAAATAATATATAAGGTAAAACAAAAGAAAGATTTGTATTAAACAATTTACAGTTAATCAAAAAGAAAAAAATTATTACAGAAACAAAACCAAAACAACGCAAATTCAATACATGACACAAATTTGACAAAATTAATATTTTCATAAGATAATAGGTAATATCTTAACAATATATTCCCAATATTTATTATTCAAAAAGAAAATGAAGCACTAGAATCATAACGAGTCCCAGTTACTGCTTCATCAATTTTAGAAGATTTTAGAAGAAGTATCTTGTGGAAATAACCACTTAATATTCATTGGTAGCTAACTTTCTTGCGTTTATAAAATTCGATTTTTTTCCAAAGGCCTCTTCATTAAACTTTTTTCTTCTGTTGATGTTAAACTCGATTGGGTTTCATATTTGGTTTTGCTATGTTTTTGTTTAATATCTAAGGGTCAATTTGAGCTACAGTGATTTAATATATGATCTGTCATAAGTAATCCATTAAAAAAAGCATATAGAATACTTTCTTTTAGTATCCTATTCATTTATTTGTGTGTAAACTTTAAAAAGTCGTTCTAAATTCTCAGTTACAGAGTGTGCCCCGGTACTTGATACAAAAAAGTCGAGTACAAATAGATGAGGTCAAAATAATATCAGTTCTTCATATAAATTTTCTCCATACGGGCCTTCGTTAACAAGTTAAGGGCCCTCAAAAGTGAAAATTAAAAAGTCATTTTTATTTACAGTCTCTAAACCATTAACTTCAGCATGATGCAAATCTGGTGATCGATAACACATGCGAACAGCTCGTTTTTGATGTTATAACTAAAACTTCATTATGCCCAGAACGCCAGGCACGGACTATGCCCAATGGTTAACAAACCAGAATATTTTTATAGTTGAGATTGCAATCTGCCTCGATAAAATATAAGTTCCCTGAAGAATTTGCCAACGATAATAACCTCGGTAAAATTAACAGTTTAGGAAATATTTGTGATTTTGTCACAGTGCACATCGAGAGTTTTTAATTTTTAATTGTACATAATTATTATGTTAGAACCGTACATATTTTCAAAATAATAGCTTAGAATATCTTACTATCTGCTAATGTAATTTTCACTAACAAAAATTTGACAAACACACTTTACACATTACACAAAATAGAAAAAAAAACAAGAAGTAAGTTTAAAAAAATTTTTATAAGAAAATACTACCAAAATACATTTTCACTATAGACACCTTCCACCTCCACACACTTCCTAAGTCTACGATTGTTATTTGTTTGTACACGAAAAAGCATTTCTAGGGTATGCCTAATATTATCACAATGGAAATTCATTCTTTGTAGCAATTCATACCTTGTCTGTACTGAGGTTGAGTACACTAAATTTTTCAGGTATCCCTACAGAAAGATTTATTATTAAACACAATGGGACATCGTCTAACAGTAGCTGCAAATTATTTTGCAAAAACTTCATATATCGATGTCCATTCAGACGTTCCTCAAAAACGTATGGACCTATTAAATTTACTATTCTTGCCCATACATTAATGGTGTAAAATTATTGCTCACGTGGCTTGTAATCATTTATGAAGGCTCTGTAGCAGCATTGCTACACAATTCGTTAGTTGGGCCTATATTTCTTTTTTATATCATACACGATACTTGCAAAAAGACATATCAAAACTAAATGTTTCAAGAAATAATAATATTAATGATTAGTATTAAGTAACTTCTATAATAGAAATGATTTACTTTTTTTACCGTGTAAATTATGCATGGCGTAAGATATATAAACCGTAAAACTTTTAGACATTCCTTACATTCATATTTGTGCAGTTCTGTCTCTAGTATGAAGGCTATGAGTTCCATTTGATGTATGTCTTTATTAATCTTGAACCTGATTGACGGCTGAATATCCTGCAACATTTTAGGAATAGTGTAAAAGAAATATGAAATACGTTCTGTTACTTCAAATGACACTACATGAATTTTGATCTTCTAATGGTTTTATTTTTGCTCAAAAATANTGTTCGCGTGAAAGTCGGGAGAGAAATTTTTTATAATCGGGAAAACGGTCATAATCCAAAAATGTTCGTGGAGAAGCGATTTTTAAATTCGAAATTTCGCGATGTGGGGAAGAACGAGACGAATCAAAAGTTGTTTAGAATCAGTCGAGGAATACTTAAAAAAAAAATTTCTGGAATTTTTCGACATGTTTGGGGGATATTTAAAAAAAATGTTCAAATCCAAAAATATTAAAAAATATCCAAAAATTCTGGAAATTGTTTTTGTTTATTCCTCGAGCTATTCAAAATAACTTTTGGTTCATCTAATTTTTCCTCAGGTTCCGGAATTTCGAATAAAAGAGTCGCTTCTGTACAAAAATTTTTGGAACAATATGACCGTTTTGGGGAATATGAAAAATGTTTCTTGCGACTTTTACGCGCACAGTTTCGGTAGTGTTTATGAAAAAGTAGATTTTCGGCTGAAAAAAATTTGGAAAAAATCAACTTCCGCCAGGTAGGACCACATTTGGGCCGAAAAGTGTTTTTTTTTTCATAAAAATCGAATTTGGATTCAAATTTTGAGAAACAATAAGACGGAACTTAAAAATCCTAAATGAGGGATCGATAGCGACATGGAAGACGAACACTTTGAAAAAATATTATCCGAAACAGGGTAACTATTTGGGGTGTAGAGGGATGGGAATGCGATAGTGGTAGTTCTCGGGAAGGGGGAGGAGGTGGTGAAGATTCGCGTTTCGCGTTAGGGATTTTGTCGTGGTTATCAGGGGCACAGGGAGGTTTTTAAAAGAATGAGGGTAGGTAAGGGATTATCGAAGAAATGGGTATTTTAGAATTCTGGGAAAGACATTTGAATGATTGAAGAAACGGGCAAATTTGAAAAATTTTAAAGCGCGTCGAAAAAGCGGATAAAATTTCGGAGCGGAATGATGGTTGAATTTAAGAAATTTTTTGTCGTGTAAAATTTTATGGAAAATTATTCGTTTTTTAGAAAAAAGTTAGAAAGTATCGGCAGGATTTTTATTCTTTCTTCGAGCGGTTATATGGGTAGGGGACATTAAAATAATCGTTGGGGATGAGGGTATTTGGATGTTTTAGAGTCGGAGGGTCGAATATTTTTAGTTCATTTATACATTGATATGGGAGCGGGAGGCGGAAAGGGAATCTGAAAGAAAATGGTCAGGGACAACGGGTAATTTTTGTTTTGTAAAAAGGGCATATAGGTAGTTTCGGTATAAAATTTGTCATCATAGATCGCGAAAGGGGAGGGGAGTTTAGCCGGGATAAGGTAATTTTGAAAAAAAATTTTAAGTTTTCGTGGAAAGTCGTCGCAGCCGGGGAAATAAATGGGAAAAAATAGGAATTTAATGATGTTAAGGAATGAAATAATTAGAAAGAAAGTATAGTTCTGATGGAAATTAAAAATATTTATCGAGGGATAGTTTAGAGGTAACGACGAACGGTTCCGTTATTGTAGGAATTTTAATTTAGAGGAAGGGGTCGTCGCGGAGGTTTGTATATAACAAAAATCTTTTATCATAATTTTGGTGGTCCGGAAGGGGTTTTATTCGTAGAGTTATTTTATTGGGTTTCTGTAGTGGCGGTCGTGGCCGGTTAGTTCGGAAGGGGGAGGGCGGGGATATTTGGATTTTATAGTGGCGGTTAGGTAGTATAGGGCGGTTTTGGAATAAAATGAAAAGTCGATATCGTGGGTTCGAATTCTTAATAGTAAGTTTTTAGTAGCAATGAAAATTGCAGATTGAAATTTTTGGGGTCGAAGAAGTTTGAGGAATTCGTCGTGGCTCTGGTCGGTTTTTTTTGTTGCGGGTGTCGCGGATGTTATCTTATGGCGTAACGNTATTTGGATTTTATAGTGGCGGTTAGGTAGTATAGGGCGGTTTTGGAATAAAATGAAAAGTCGATATCGTGGGTTCGAATTCTTAATAGTAAGTTTTTAGTAGCAATGAAAATTGCAGATTGAAATTTTTGGGGTCGAAGAAGTTTGAGGAATTCGTCGTGGCTCTGGTCGGTTTTTTTTGTTGCGGGCGTCGCGGATGTTATCTTATGGCGTAACGGTCGTAGTTTTATCGGTTTTTGCGTAGTTTCCAAAATTCGATTATAATGAAAAAAAACTGATTTTCGGCGCAAAGGTGGTCCTACATGGTTCAAGTTGATGTTTTTCGAATTTTATTTCAGCAGAAAATCTTCGTTTTGATACATACTACGAAACTGTCTGCGTGAAAGTCGGGAGAAAATTTTTTTAATTCTTAAAAGCGGTCAAAATTGAAAAATTTTCGTGAAGGGATATTTTAAATCGAAATTTCGTAATTTGGGGAAAATTTAAATGAACTAACATTGGTTTAGAATCACACGAGGAATATTGAAAAAAATATTTTAGAATTTTTGGACACATTTTGGGACATTTAAAGAAATGTCCAAATTCAAAAATTCTGTGAAATTAAATTGAGAATTCCTAGACTGATTTTAAAAAATGTTTGCTTCATCGAATTTTTTCGGAAAAAACGGAAAAAAAATCGATGCGTAATTGTGGTATTTTGAAAAATTATTTGTCGGCTAAAAGTTCAGGGAAATATTTGTTTTCTTGGAAAAAAATTAGAAAGAATCGGGAGTGTTTTTTGAATATTTTTTCGTGCGGATATATGGGTAGGGGATTTGGAAATAAACGTTGGGGATGCGGGTATTTGGAAGTTTGAGTCGTAGGGTGGGATATTTTCAGTTTATTAAGAAATCGGAAAGAAAATCGTGAGGGACAATTGGGGATTTGTTTGGGAAAAACGGCAAATAGGGAGTTGCGGTGGTAGGTATTTCGTGGCAGCCGGGGAAATAAATAGAGGGTGGTTTTGGAATAAAATTAAAACTCGTGACAGTTTGTTGGAATTCTTAAGGGTTAGTATTCAGTAGCAATGAAAATTGCAGATTGATTAATGTTCTTGTCGGAGAATTTCCAGTAATCCGTCGTGGGGGTGTATAACAAAAATAATAGTCGTTTATTTTTGTTCGTGGGCGTCGCGGATGCCATTCAATGGCGTAACGGTCGTAGTTTTGCGGGTTTTTGCGTAGTAGCGGTGAAGTGGGATTAAAAATTAAGTTCAATTTGGATTTGAGGTCGGCAGCCGCGGAAGGTCGGATGAGTGTATACGTGCTAGTTGCGAATTTTTGAAATCATTATTTCGAATCTGAAAATTAAGTAATAAGTCGTATATAGGTGGCTTTTTATGGGGCAGATTAGGCGATTTTTTGGGGTTCGCGGGAGGGCGATAGCACAAGGGCGCGTTTTGTTATAAGTGTTCGAGTTGAAAAGTAATAAAATTAATTTGGCGGCTGGAATTTGTCACGGGTAGACGTCGTGGCAGATGTAGCGGTTTATATTAATTTGGCAGTAGCGTTTGATCTCAGGATGGTCGTCGAGTATGTAGGTTTTTATAGACGTGACGGTTGTAGGTTAATCGTCGTTCATAGAAGGGGATGTGGCTTACAGTGGTCGGGGGCTGCGGATGTTATCGTGTTGGCGGTTGAAATATACAAATTACAGGCGTGGCGATGCAGGGAATTCGTTGGGGCGGTATAGGTTTATAAAAAGAGGATTAATAGTTTTCTTTCTTAGTGGTGCATAGACATATGTTGCGGGGGTGGGTAATATAAAATTTGTGACGTTTTTGCGGCTCGTCGTTGGAGGGTAAGGCGGATGTTTAATTATGGCGTGACGATGGCGTTTAAATTTAAAATCGACCGGGGAGTCGGGTGGAATGGCGAATTTATAAATGTTGGTGATTTATTGAAAATTCGTGGTGTTAGGGGAACGAAAGGAAAGGTTGTCGAGAACACTTGAAATGAATATGTTTGCGAAAGGGGCGTAGGGGTCGGTTGACGTATGAAATTGGCGGTATTGAAGGCGATCGTTATAGTATAGGATGATCGGAGTGTCGCGAAATAGATTTTGGAATTTGCAGGTAATGAGGAAAAGATAGTTTTGTTTCGTGGTGGAATCGGGGTCTGATGCGGGGGGGTTTTGTTTAGAAGTCGAATTGCGAGCGATGGGTACGGAGGACGATAGCAGGCCGATGACACGATTCTTTCAGTGAATTAAGAGACGTGATTCAGAGAAGGAATCAGAACGCGAACGGGAATGTGACAACCGCGATTAGAAAAGCGAATCGGTAGTAGTGTGTTCGTCATAGGAAAGTATTTGAGATGGGATTTGGCTATTTTTTATGGTTAGGAATTTGATGCGGGGGTCCACCATAAAAATCTTTGTTGGCACGGGTTAGGTAGGTCGATGGCGTCGTGGATGATTTCTTGTTGTGGAAGGTCAGCCATTGACGTGTCTTTTAAGTCGCGGTCGTGGCGTTCGCGTTTTGAAGTTTGCGGGCGAAGTTGTCGTTGGTTTTCGTCGTCCGTAGGGGTCGTTGGTAATTTATAAGAATCGTGAGATAGAAAAGGAGCGGGTATCCCGATCGAAACTTAACGGTCTTGGATTTGGATTTCATTACAGAATGACGAAATGAAATTGTATTTTTCAAATAACTGGCAAATTCGAAGAACAATTAACGAGGTTTTTGTAAATGGTACTCGTTCGTGATCCGTCGATATTCCTATCGTATAACTATTACTTTCGATACCGCAAAATGTTGAATGGATAAAACCTCTATGGTAAAGAATCAGTTCCAAATCGACGATTATTTGTTTCGTTTTACGAATCGCGCGAATTTTAACGAAATTACAAACATATTTATAAATTTGTCAATTTATTCGATTTCGTGATGGATTGAAATCAAACATGAACAATTGGAGTGTTTATCGGTTGTTTTAAAGTGGCGCGTTGAAATTTTGGGTACGGGGGTGGGTAATGCAAAATATCTGGCGTGTCTGCGGCTCGTCGTTGGAGGGGAATGCGGACGTTTTATTATGGCGTGATAATGGTGTTTGAAAATGGTTTTACTGAAGTCGTCGTTGTCGGCGTTTTACAATTATATTAGTAGTTGCCGTTTAAAGGTTTTGGGGGTCGGTCGGGGATGGATTTTAATCGATCGCGAATTTAAAGGGACCTATCATGAGAACTTTTAAACGATAATTACGAGGAAAATACGAAATGTCGGCAAAGACGATGAGGTGCAGAAACGAAACATTTTTGCATAACTCATTTCGGCTTGAAATGTCTGCGTACGACCAAAAATAGACGAAAAAAACTGAAATTGTAAAATATCACATTTGAATGGATTGTGTTGTCGGGTGGAGGGGCCAATTTATAAAAATGTTTGTTGTTTAGTAAAGATTTGGGCGGTTTGGGGAATGAAACGAAAGATTGTCGAGAATGTTGGTAATTAATTTTTTTTGTGGAAGGTTCGTTTATTTATTGGGGGTGAAGCGGTCGATTGATGTACGGAAATAGGGGTATGCGAAATGGTAATCGGCGTGTCGCGAACGGGTACGATTTTCGAAAATACCGTAGTTTTTGGAATTTGCAGATTATTAGTAAAAGAAAGGATGTTCGGTTCTGTGGTATTGTCGTGGAATGAGCGTATGAGGTAGTGGGGGTTGGTTTAGAAGTCCCCGCTTGTTTTTTAATGTCAGGATTTTTATAAATGGGGAGTGATAGGAAGGTATGACGAGACTTAACGACGATTTTATCAGGAATTAGAACGCGAATTTAGTAACGGCGATTAGAGTAAGTTGCGGGGGTTTATAATATAGTAGTTCGATGGCGTTGTGGAAGGTTTTTTGTGGCGGATGGCGTTTTTTGCGTTTCTGTAGTTGCGGTTGTCGCGTTCGAGTTTTAAATCGTCGTTCTAGTTGCGTTTTTAAGTTCGTTGGCGAAGGTGTCGTTGGGTTTTGTTGTTCGAATCGGTCGTTTAGAATTTTTGATTGTCGAGGAATCAGGGTTCGATGCCGTTGGGTTTTGTTTAGAATTGTCTTTCTCTTTTCTACGTTAGAATTTTTATAAACTTTGAGTTATGGGTAATGACAGCGAAGGACGACTTTTTTTTTTAGCGAATATAGAAATGTGAATCAGAGGCGAATTAGAATGTGAAGGGGACAACCGTGATTAGAAAAGGTTATGGGAAGTAGACCGTTCGCCATAAGAAAGCATCCGCGACGTGATCGGGTTATATAATCAGCAGCATCAGAGGTTTATATTGTTAAACACTACAGGTAGTTGGATCGCGTCGTTGATGCTATTGTGTGGCGGAGGGTGTGTCATGGATGCGTTATTTTAGTTGCGGTTGTCGTTTTTGCGTTTTGATATTTATTTTGGGTCGGGTTTCTAAGTTTGTTGGCGAAGTCGTTGTCTGTACTGGTCGTTTGTAATTTATAAGAATGGGGAGGTAGACAACGGGGTGGCGTTTCTGAAAAAAATTCAACGGCGTCGGACTTCGATGTTATGATAGTATCAGGAAAAGAAATTGTCTTTTTTTCATAATCTGCAAAATTAAAAAACTATTAACGAAATTTTTGTAAATCGTATTCGTTCGCGAAGCGTTGATAAATTTATCGCCTAACGATCATTTTCGAAATGACAATTTTCATAGGTTTATTGGTCGCTTAATTGGGAATGGATAACATATCTTTGGTAAAGAATCAGTTGTAAACGTTCTGTCTACTTTATCTTCGAATTGGAAAATTTTTCGTTTCCTTCCAGGAACCATGGGAATTTGCATAAATTAAAAACGTATTTATAAATTTGTTGTTTCAGGCGGTTTCGCGATGGATTAGAATTTGAAATTAACAATGAGTTTTTTTCTTTTTTTTTTGTCAGTCGTGCGTAGAGACATTTGGTGTGGGGGGTGGGTAATATGAAATTTCTGGCGTTTTTGTGGGTCGTCGTTGGAGGGGGACGGGGATGTATAATCGGGGTGTGAGGATGGCGTTTGAAATGGCCGTGTTTTGAAGTTGTCGTTTTGTTTTTTTTTGTAGTTTCCGTTTAAAGGTTTTTGTGGTCGGTCGAGGAGGACATTTGCATGCATTTAGACACGAGAACATTTAATCGGCAACGATGAGGAAGATACGAAATGTTGACAATGGGACGATCCGCAAAAATGCCAGGTTTGGTTTATTTATGTCGGTATCAAATGTCTCTGTGTAGGATTAAGAAAAAGACGGTGTTTTATTAAAAATTTGCGTGGTTGGGGGAACAAAGTGAAAAGTCGTCGAGAACGTTTTCAAATAATTTTTTGGGGAAGGGCGTGTTATGTATTGGGGGTTAAGCAATGGATGGACGTATGGAAAAGATTGTTAAACGATATAATTATTGGCGAATCGCGAACGGGAAGGATTAATGAAAATACCGTAAATAGTTTTTTGAATTTGCAGATTCTTAGGATCAGAGTTTCGTTTCGTGGTATTGTTGTGGAATCGATGTTCGACGAAATGAGGATTATTATAAATTTCGAGTGATCGATACGGGCGAGGAGAGGCGGGGATGATTTTTATAGTGAATGTAGAAAGGCGGTTCTGAGGATGAATCAGAACGCACGTGATAATAGCGATAAGAAAAACGTATCGGTAGTAGGCTGTTTGCTATAGGAAAGCGTTCGCGACGCCATCGTGCTACTTTTTATGGTGAGGAATTTGTTGCGGGGGTTTGATAGGTAGTTCGATGGCGTCGTGGATGTTTTATGTGTTGGTGGCGGTTTCTTATGGATGCGTTTTTTTAGTTGTGGTTGTTGTGTTGACGTTCGAATTCGTTTTGTGGGTCGTGGTTTTCAGTTTGTTGGCGAAGTCGTTATTGGTACCGGTCGTTGGCAATTTATAAGAATCGTGATGTAGAAAAGGGGGCGGGGTATTTGAACAAAATGTAACGCTGTCGGACCTCGATTTTATGTCAATACTATGAAATGAAAGTGTCATTTTTTAGTAATCTGCAAATTGTAAAAATTATTAACGGTGTTTTTATAAATCGGATTCGTTTTTAACAGGTTGACTTTTGAATATCAATTGAACGTTCAATCTCGAATGGATAACATGTTGTATGAATATAATTTGATGTAAACGTTCTTTTAATTAAAATTTTGAAATCGATGATTTTTGGTTTTGTTCTGGGAACCCTACTAATTTTTATGAAATCACAAGAATTTTCATAAATTCGTTAATTTATTCGATTCGGCGATCGATTAAAATATTTGGTATTTATGAAAATTTTATGTTTTTTTTTTTGGTGCGCGTAGATATTTGGTGCGGGGGTGGTTAATAAAAAATTTTGGCGTGATTGTGGCTGGTCGTTGGAGGGGTATGTATGATGAAGGTTTGACGATGGTGTTTGAAAAGGTCGTAAAATTGCCGATGTCGGCGTTTGGTAATTTCTTCGTAGTTGTCGTTTATAGGTTCTCGTTGTTGGTTTATGCGAGTTGGGGATGGATTAAAATTTGAGACGCGATCGATTACGAGAATTTTGAAATTATAATTACTAGGAGAACACGAAATGTCGGCAGTGGCGACGAGCCGTAAAGATGCTACAAGTTTTGTATAAACCTTTCTGGGCACTAAATGTTTTTGTGTACAAGTAAGAAAAAAACGAAAAAAATCCAATTGAAAATGTTGAATTTTAATTGATCGCGGAGTCTGGTTGAGTGGCGAATCAGTAAAAATGTTTGTAATTTGTTAAAAATTGGGTCGATTCGGGGAACGAAGGGAAAAGTTGTGAATTTCGAAGGTAGGGTAGATAGAACGTTTCCAATAAATTGTTTGGGATATCGAAGGTGGGAGTAGTGAAGGGGAAATTATTAGGAAAAGATCGTTTCGTTTCGTGAGATCGACGTGAAATTGGGGTTGGATGCAGTTGGGTTTTGTTGAGAAGTGTGGTCCGCTTTTGTACGTTAGGATTCTTATAAGTTCCGAGGGATGGGTATGGATGACGAGAGTTAATGACGACTTTTTTAACGAATTTAGAAATGCGATTCACGGGATGAATTAGAATGCGAATTTGATAATTGCGATAAAAAAAGCGAATCGGTAGCAGATCGTCTGTCACAGTAAAACGTCCGTGATGGGATCGGGCTTCTTTGTTAGCAGTATCAGAGGTATTTGTCGTGGATCCTTGCAACAAATTTTTCATAATAAAAAGTAGCTTGATCTTTTTGTGGATGCTTTTCAATGGGAACGGTTTGCTATCGATGGGATATTTAGTCGCAGTTGTCGGGTTGGTGTTTCGATTCGTCATCTGGGTGGTGTTTCTAAGTTTGTTTGGCGAAGTTGTGGTTGGCTATCGTCGTCCGTACCGGTCAGTCGCAATTTAGAAGAGTTGTGATGGAGAAAAGGGGTGGTTTTTGTCAATAAATTCGAATGGCGCACAGTTGGAGGAAAGGTTATTGTTACATGTAAATTGTTGTACATCTGACATAGTTTCACGGTTTGGGTTGAATTTTATTTAAAAATGTTTGTTTGGAATTTTGTCACGGATTATTTTGGGATTTTTGATTGTGGTTTATTTATTTGAAAATTGATTTGAAAAATCGATATTTATGGGAAAAAAGTGAATTTTGGCGGAAATGTGGTCGTCTATGGCGCAAGTTCATGTATTTTGGAAAATTGAAAAGTAGAAAATTGCAGGTTGTAGAAAAATAACATAATTTAGAGCAAGAAAGTTGGGAGAAAATTTTTCTCTAATTGCAAAAATGGTTATAATGTTAAAAAAATTTGTGTGGAAAACGAATTTTTTAATTAGATATTTCGGAACTTGGGGAAAAATTAGATGAATCAGAAGTTGTTTAGGATCAGTCGAGGAATACGCAAAAAAATATTTTATAATAGTTGGTCAAAATTTGGGATATTTAAAAGAATATGAAATCTAAAACTTTTTAAATACATCCAAAAATTTTGGAAAATAATTTTGCGTATTGTTCGAGTGATTTTAAATAATGTTTGTTTTATCTAATTTTTTCGCAGGTCGTGAAATTTCTAATTTAAAATTTTTTGTTTTATGGAAATATTTGGAAAATTATGATAGGTTTTGCGAATAATGAAAATGTATTTTCGGACTTTTACGCACACAGTGTTGTAGTATTTTAAGGAAACGAAGATATTTAGTTGAAAAAAATTTGAAAAACACGAATTTGTGCTGTGGAGGTTAAAATTTATGTCGAAATTAAATAATTTTTCATAAAAATCGAATTTTGGAGTGAATTTTTAATAAAATAAAGACCGGAATAAAAAGTTCTAAAAGAAGGATTGATAGGGACATTGAAGACGAATATTTTCAAAAGAAATTATTGGAAACAGTGGAACTATGCGGGGTGAAGAGTAATGTTAGTGCGATAGTGGTAGTTCGTTGAACTGTGTGGCGTTGGATTCCGATTTTGGAACAATAGGAAGGAAATTGTTTCCGATGGAATTGAATTGAATATGAAAAATGCGTTATTAGGGGATATTTGTGAAACGCGAAACCGTTGGTCGTCTTTTTCTTGCTTGGGCCTAGTCGCTTCCTCGAGGGCGGCTTACTGTCGCGCCCCGTCGTTGGAACGCCGGCTCTGTCTTGTTTCTTCTAGGGCTTAGGGTTGACGCCGGCGTCAGACCCAGTGCAAAGCCTCGCGGTGTGTTGCTCCTGTTCTTGCTTCTGTGGCGTCGAGAGACCGTAAATCCTTGCAGGCGCTCGGCTACGGTCAATCAACTTCACCGGTGATTTTTCCCTCGTTGAGGCACGCGATTGCCACGGCGGTAAAGTTTAGAGTCCGCAATAAAAATTGCAGACTTGAATTCTTTTTATTAGATTCGTAATTCGTAAATTACGAATCTGGAACCTAGACTTGTCGTCGAATTCTTTTAAAAACCATTACATTAGCATTAACTTTTATTTTAGGAGAGTAGTTATCTCTCCGTGAACTGGCAAAAGTACGTTAGTACGAGACTAACTATTTTGTTCGTCGCCGAATTCAAAGTTTTTGGAATTTGTTTTATGAGTTAATAGTCGGCAATAGAAAATACAGACTGTCGGAGTTTAAAATTATTTGTTAATAGTCCGTAATGAAAATTACAGATTCGAATTCATTTTTGTTAAGCACGGCCGTTCGATCGTAACGCGTTAAACGTTTGTTGTGGACTGAATGGCTGAGTGAAAGTTGTTTCGTTATTTACTATGATGTTTGGTAGTGGTGGTACGGTTGGGATGTCGTGTGGGGAGTTGGAGAGGGGAGCTGGGGAGGGGAGGCTTCGTGCGTTATTGCGCCGGAGTGAGGTAATGCGCCGTTGGGTTGATGTTATATACAGGGCAATATATTTTGGAAGGGAGGAGGGAAGTTGTGATTTGTATTTTGATGGAATTATAAATTTTACGTTGAAATATGTTATTTGTTTGTATTGATGTAAGGTTATCTGCATATTATTTTGTACGTATGGCGTGTGCAAATTGAAATTAATGTCTAGTAGATATTTATATATTTAAATAGAAAACAACTTTTATGTCGATTTTTTGGATGTGTGTAGATGTACAGGGTGTTTTCAAATTAGTGGGATATACAGAGTAAGAGTAGGTTTTTAACGTGAAAATAATGTGATGGAGCTTGGTCTGTTTGTGGTTAAAAATAAAAGTAACGGGGCGTGAAAGTAGAAATTTTCAATCTGAAATTTTTATGTTTTAAAAAATTGTCGAAGGATTCTTTAGAAAATTTGAAATAATCGGTTTTTTGGTTCAAGAAAGTTGAAACTGTACTTTGTTTTGTTGTAAATGGTAGAGAGTGCTACGAAATGTACATTTGGTTGATAAAAATGAGTTTAAATATTTTTATCGGTGGTTGTACGAAGGTTTTAAGGTGGTCATATTCCCGGCCGAGAAATAGTGAAATTTCTGGCGTGTTTAGGTACTGAAATCTTTGAAAGTAAAACGTGTAGAACAAAAGTAAGCACAAAAATAAAATCCTTGATGTTTTGTTTATTCATTGTTACCATTTATATTTACTCAAATAAAATAATAACTAAAAAAAAAGCGTTTGTAAAATATGCGTTTGCTGTTATTCTAACCCCACATATTAAGAATTAATTTCACGTACTTATAAATAAAAGTAAACAATTTTATATGTAGGACTAAGCAAGTAAATGTTATAAGAATATATACATGTGGAATTATATATAAAAAAGTTAATATTTTCGAAGATTTCAGTACCTAAAACCTTGATGGTTTGCTCGTTTTTTGCACCTGTTTATTCGTTTTATTGTGGCGTCTTTGAAAATAATCAGATGGCATGACATAATATTCCTATTATTTGATATGCTTTAGATTATTCAGTTATTAAATGTTTGAAATTATTTGTCTTTGCGGAAAACACTATTTAAAGAATATGGGGCCTTTAATAGAAAAATATTGTTTTCTCATCTATTGATCATAAATAAAAGATATTTGTTATTTGTTGATTAATTTAATTGTTTTTGATGAATTTTTATTTATGTATGGATGTAATAAAATAAAATACATAATTTGTTAAAGCAACTGATCAACGGAAGTGGTCACTGCCATTAATAAGTTACAGAAAAAATGTTGAATCTATAATTGATTTATTTAAATTGAAAATGTGATTTCTTTCGTAAAAGTATAATTTTTTCATCGAAAAATGTTAAATGAAAAAATTAAACGAGTGAAAGTCAAATATTTAAATTATAAAAATTCGATGTAGTCACTTGAATATAATTCAAAAATTTTAAAATTTAATATTAAAATTTTTATATAACTATAAATGTGAATTTTATTTAATTGCATTGTATATAATAAAAAATTAATTGAAAACTGTTAAATTAATCGATATAAAGCAAGTATCTCTTATTTGTGAAAAATAAATAGAATTGTATTAAAATTTTTGAACAGATACGAATAAAGAAGGGAAAACTGCTTTTGTGTTAATCAAGGGAACATATCGTAGCGGTCTGTAGTGTTTATAGCAAATTTAAGAACGGATTCGTGTTGTAGTTAAAAATTTTTAAATGCAAAAATTTTAAAAGAATTTATTGAAAATTAATTATAAAATTTAAGAATTTCGAATTTTTAAATATTAACTTTAATGCTATGTAACTTATTAATTAGCTATAAATGCATCGAAGTAAGTATGTTTAAATTGCATAATTTTTATGGAAGGAATTTATTTTTGAATCGATATAAAGCAAGTATCTCTAATTTGAGAAAAATATATTTGAATAAATACTAATAAAAAAGGTAAAACTGGTTTTGTATCCAGTGGGAGTATGTTTGCAATTTGCAATTTGGGAAAGTTAATTTTGTTTCAATTTTTATACTGAAATTTGTAATTTAATGGAAGTTGGATTTGTTTGTAAATTTTATGGGTTGTCGTTATAGGTGGGGGTTGATAATTTTGTAGTCAAAGAAAAATTATAGTAGAATGAAATGATTTGGAAAATAGAAAATAACGGAAATGAAAGGAAAATTAATGTATGGGGGATGTGAGGTTGGCAAGGCGGTGAGTTTTAAAGGGTAAAAAACAGATTTTCTATATTTTCGGAAAAATTACGAGTTTAATGGGGAAAAGTTAAATGGCAAAGTTGTAGGTAATAAAAACATTTATAACTTTTGTATTTACACTTTTCTCACATAACCTCAATATTTATGTGAAAAATTCAAATAACCAAGTTTTTGGTCTTTTATTTTTCTTTTACAAAAAAATTTTTTTTCACGAAATTTGGTGAAAACTTACCTATTTATGTCCCAAACACGCTGTAATTTTTTTGATTTGAAATATTTATTTTTTCACCTTATTTTTACTTAATATCGAAAAAGCACCCTAATTTTCAATCGAAAATTCTCACGTCAAAATATCTGCTTTTTTAAAAACGTCGGTGGGCTTTTTCTTCGTTGAAATCTCTACTTTCTGATGGTGTAAAAAAATATATACATTACTATGGTAAGTTTTCTCAGGAAATGCAAAGAAACGAACTAGAATCCGAAAATTTTTTTCTAATAATTATGTACAATTTTGAGCTATTTATTAAAATTTACACTTTAATTACTCGAAAAACGTAAGATTCCATGTTACATTGATAAACAAAAAAATTACAAGTCGAAATATACTATTATAATTAACAACCAAATAAGTTAATAAAGTTAATATTTAATAAGACATCTACAATATTTTGAGAAAGTTGTAGAATCTTCTTTCG
>NW_019417924.1:28722-29915 GCF_000390285.2 Anoplophora glabripennis
TTCATCCGCATCTCTAATCAATTTAGACCAGGGTCGATAATTTTTGAAACCAAAAAAAATTATAGTAGGATGAAACCCATTGGAAAAGAAAGAGAATATAACAGAAATGAAAGGAAAAATAATTTACGGGCGAGCTGAGGTCGGGAAGGGGTAGGGGGTGAGTTTTTAAGGGTAAAAAACGGTTTCCCTTGATTTCCAGAAAAACTACAAGTCTTATGGGAAAAAGTTAAATGGCAAAGTTGTAGGCAATAAAAATATTTATAACTTTTTTAGTAACAAATATTTTATATAACCTCAAAATTTATGAAAAAAATTTAAATAACCAAGTTTTTGGTTATTTAAATTAATCTTTAATAAAAAATAATATTGTCAACGAAATTTGGTGAAAAGTAATCAATTTATGTTCCAAATATGTTGTAATTTGTTTTATTCTAAAAATTCTTTTATTTAATATTTATTGAAAATGGAAAAACCATCTTAATTTGTAATCGAAAATTGTAAAGTGAAATTTTTTTTTTTTAAATGTATAGCGGGAAGGATTGTGAAAAATATTTGTCATTCGTTAATTTTCATCGTCGAGTCGTGTTATTTATTTTTATAATTTGTTGGTAACCTGAATTTTTATATTCGTGATTTATTTTTTGAAAAAAAATTTTTTGGAAAATTTTAATGGTTTCAACGTTAATGTTGAAGAAAAAATTTTTGAATACTTGAAGTTTAGTTGTAGAAAAAAATGTGGAAAAGGTGTTTGTTATTAAAAAATTAATTGAATATTATGACTTTTGATAAAGTTGGAGTGTGTTTTGAAGAAAAAATTTCAGAAAAATTAAGTGATAAGGGGTGTTGCTGAAACATTAAAAAAAAAAAAGGAATTTTCGAAAAAATGTCAGCGGAAAATGGAAATTCAGATTATAACGAGATTGTAAAAAGAAAATTATGACGAGACGATGAAGGTTGGGGAGTGGGGAGAATTTTTTATAATACTTTCCAGTGTGGGCGGTTTTTGTTTTGTTGAAATTTTTATTGATTTGATGATGTAAAAAAAATATACATCATTATGGTGTTTTTTCAGTAAATGTGAAGAAACAAAAAAAATTTGAATTGGAAAATTTTCATTTTATCAAAATTTACAATTGTCAGTTGCTTATTAAAATTTGTATTTTAATAACTCGAAAAATGAAAAATTTCATGTG
>NW_019417925.1:0-15864 GCF_000390285.2 Anoplophora glabripennis
CTGGTTTGAAAAAATCTCGTAAAAAAATTAAGAGAATCAAATAATAGCAATGAAAGAAATGCAAAACTAAGATGCATGGAAAGTATAACAAATTACCTATTTATATAAATTATGATGATCTTGAGCATTATGTTTTGAGTTTAAATGTTACAATGTTTAAAATCATTATTCATGTATCTCATATAATATTTATAAACTACACAATGAAAAAATCGTTACTTATTGTTTTATTATTTAGGTTACTCTTCGTTAAATATGAAATAATTTGCAATTCATTTAAAACTCCAGTGTAGTTCTACAATTCCTGTCAGATAACAATTCTTTAATAATACCAAACCTCCAAGCATCAACTTCCGCGCTCAATTTTCTCAATTTAGTCAGTGCGACGTTCCCACCCATTCAAGCGAACTTATTCATTTTGATGTTTTAAAAAATTAATTACTGTCATACTACATTAAATGGTCAATCATTATTTTTTTTTGTACCGAAAAAATAAAAAAAAAATTCTACGCATACAAAAATTTGTGCATAAACGGTAAAACTGGTTTATGAGAAATATAACGAATCCTTATCTCCCACGTGTTAATTCTTTAAACATTGAAAATTAATTTCAGAAAATCGAAATGGTCAAGATTTAAAATTTAAATATGTTATTCAGAACTGCTTTAACTATTGATTTAAAAATTTGCGTACGTGTCTTAAACCTAGATTTTATTAGAAGGAACTACCTTAATATTGGGGAGTTTCATCACAACGCACAGTGGTCGGAAATCCGAAAAAGCTGGACAAAAGTCCAAAAACACTCGCATCATCATCAAAAGTGGGGACTTTATGTTTTTCAGGTCGCTAAAACCGAATTTGCAGTTAAACATATCAAATTTAAGATGGCTGATACAAAATGGCCGATATATCACGTTAATTTATTGAATCTAATTGAAATTTCGAGTGCCTCTGGTATTGAGGTCGCGTAAAACGTATGTAAGGTCGGAGTTTGAGGTTTTTGAGGTAAGTAATTATTATTAATAAAGTACGAAAGGTAAATATCTGCTATATAAGGCATGTATTTGGAATGAATTCCTCATTTATTCGAACGAAACAATTTCTAAATACTATTGAAGCTTATTTTTGTTATAAAGCTTATTCTAATTATTTAGTTAATTCTAATACACATGAGTCATTCGCATCGTCATCTTCTGTCACATAACCGTCAGCGCATGAAAACATTCATCACCATAGTTTCGATTGAAAAGATTTTCTCATTTTCATCTATCTTGCACTTTTTTAAAAAATGTTGATCTAAAATGATGATTTGCGTTTCTAAATTCTCTTGGAATTTTCCTTTCAAAAATCGAAAAATTTATTTTTTCATGCACGTAATTTTACTGGTGCCTGATTTTGTCGCAAATGATAAATTATGAATTGAAAGATCATACACAATAAGTTCATCTATAATTAAAAAAGCAAGCATTTAGCGACTTCATTTTATTTTCGTATTCTTCTCAGTAATCCCTTTCATTTGATACCCATATCATGGGGGTGCATAAAAAATAACTGGTCCACCATCTTTGGAAGCCCGCCATATTGGATTTAGAATGACGTCACTTAGATAACCATGCATTATCATCCAAACTAAACATGTATGCAAAATTTCAGCTCAATCGGTTGGGGAAAAAACTGTATTAAAATTCAGTTGCAAGATTTGACCCATACTAACAATGCAAGTTAAATAAAAGCTTTTAAAAATATGATAAATGACAAACGAAAAAGGTGCATGTTCATAAAAAAGAACAATTTGAATTAGAAACGCTCGTTTGGAACGCGAAGAGACACTAAAACTCTAGCTATTGTATAACTAAGGCCTCTTACAATAGTAAACCGGCCGTACACGGAGGCATAAAAAATAACTCAGAACCCGAATCCGGAAAAATCCGGTGGTTTTCTCTTTTGATATATGAAATTGACACTCCTATCCGCATTTTCCAACTTTCAATAGTGCAGGATCTCTTAGGATCACAACTATTTCGGTAATTTACGATTGATGTGATTTGAAATCGATGGAAATTGTAAGACGTTTTTGTTAAAACGATAAAACATGCAACTTTCGAAAAATGAGGTTCTAGATGAGCGACCCTGTCTATTGCACAGAACGATTCGTACTCTAGCAAAAATTTGCACGTATTTTCAATTCACCGCTTTTCGAGGCGTCACACAGTGGGGCAGAATTCCAAAAAGTTGGCCAAAAGTCAAAATCCTTAAAAATCGATCTGAAATTTGTTATTCGGAGGTTTTTGGGGTTGCTGATAATGAATTTGGAGTCAGAATTACAAAATCCAATGTGGAGGATTTAATATAGCTATATCAGAAGTAGAAATATTTTGTAAATAGGGACTTTCCGAGTAGATCAAGAATTAAAATATGACATACGAAATGTCACATTTATCAAGCATGAAGAAGATGTAAAAATGACAAATGATATATTAGACTATAGGTACATATATTTCGTTAAATAAGTGTCGGGAGTAATTTATTTGAATCCCGTGCCAAAGTTGTAATATAAAATTCCAGTTTTTCCATAAAAGAAAAGAATCATCATCAGATGAAAAATCTTCATTTGTAGCATCCGTCGAATCTTCTGAAGTTGACACAATTTCGTCTTTATCTGCAATCTTCCCATGTCTTACACCGTCCAGAGAAGGCGAAATTCATTTTACTCTACATTTTACAAAATCTTATACAAAAAGTTGTTAGGCACTTATAGGCAGCTGATTTTTTTTTTAGTTTGCACATAATAGTTTTATCTTTTTTGTCCAGAAAGTTAAATGACAGAATTCTGCAGAATTGTTAAACTTTTTTCTTCAAAACTAAATTCTTATTTCATTTTATAACGTAAAATTCACGTAAGTTTGGTAGCCAATTACTATTTTTTGTAAAAATATTGGGTATTTTAACCTACATACTCATAATCTATGTACCATTTATGAGTTGATTCCATTTTGTTAGATATAAATGGGTGAACTCTACAAAATTTTATAACCATTTAAACACAACTATTACTTCTGTTCCTACGCGCGAGAGAGGTTTTCCTCGAGCAGAGGTCGCTTTTGTAGTGATTTAAGAAGCAGGTATAGGGAATTTGACCCTAATAGTAATGGATTCTGAGACTTGAGATATTACTCTAGCCAATCCAACAGTAAAAATTGCCGAATTAGAAACTTTATTTTTTGACTTTTGGCCAGCTTTTTGGGATTCTGCCCCACTGTGCAGAAGTGAAATATGCTAATGTGTCACAGTATACTTCCGATAGTTGTTGTGGTCTATACACATGGGCCAGCTCTCTGTCACATTAAAGAACTACGCAGTGACTCCTTCTCTAAAATATTCTGAAGTATTAACGCAAACCAACGACTTTGAAATTTCGACTTTTGTCCAGCTTTTCGGAATTCCGACCACTGTGAAACGTGACAATAACGCTTAACCTGCATCAGCTGTGTAGCATTCTACACAGCTGTTGCACACCACGTGTGCATGCGGCAGACTGGTCCTACGTAAAAATATAAACTATTCTAGTAAATTTCAAGACAATTGTTTTCCAGTTTTTAAACAAATAAAATAAAATATATCGTTTTTGTAGTACGAAGATAGTGTTGCGCTTAAATTTCAGCTCAAATTTTAGTAATCATGAATCTCTTAAAACAGGAACTTAACTTTTAATCAAATTATGTATTTGAAAAATATGTAATTAAAGTACCCAAAGATTCACGTCCAAATAATCATACGTATTAAAAAAAAAATTAGGTACTTACCAAAAAGCAAAATTCAGTAATTTTTAAACGCACAAGTATAAAACAAACTACAACATATGCTCAAAATGTCCACAACTATTTTCGATGCACGCACGACGCCTTCGAATCCAATTTTCGCGCACTCGCTGGAAAACACCTCAAGAAAAGGAAATAGTGGTACGCAAGAAACACTTCCACACGGTCGAATCCAGATACCAACTGAATTGCGTATTGGTGGCTGCTGGACACCTTAGGTTTGTGCTTGCACACAATCCATGCCAATCCATTGGCAGTCACAAATTTTTAAAGAAGAGGCGGTATAGACATATCTAACAATTTGTACTAGTTCTGAATTTCTCGCTGGAACAATGGATGACGGGGAATGGAACGTAACGGAATCATATAAATTTTATGTGGTTTTCTCACCAGCAAAATCTGAATTATTCTCCATTATCCTTCACGAGGGGCCAAATGGGTTACACGCGTCTCTGATCTGTTCTATTGAACATAATGTCACGCTACCTCGATCCTTCCTTGCAAATGCGTAACATTGCTATCTACAATGGGTTTTTACTCCATCTACACAGGTGTCTAAAATGCTACTAAAAGGGAGTAAAAGTGACCAAGCACAGACAAACAAGCCATCTGCCGGGGTATTTATCATCGGAACTTTTCAGAAGTCAACAATAACTCGTATCCAGAGCAATTTTCAATTTTAACCGAGAACGCTTTTTAATGTAAATAATGCGTGGTCTTTTACTGTAAATATAACAATACTTTCTCTCGACGTGAAAACAAACATAACTTTAATTATACTGTCTCATTTGGGAACTTATATAGATTATGACTGAACAACTAGATAGTACTTTGAATTGTGATTCTGCCCGCAATTACTAATCTCTTAGCCCATCCCATTTAAGTAAAGCTCACGTGGTTGAAGAATTTAAATTATATTCGTTTATGAAGTTGTAGGCGTTCGGGATTTAGCATTTTGAGTAATTTTTATCAAATCGATATAATTTTGGTATCATTGAAAAGCTAAAAGATAGATCACTTGCCAGCAATTTTTTATTTAAGCCTTTATTTTTAAGTAAATAAATTATAAATATGGCGATTTCTTGCATAGTTTACTATTTAAATTTAAACAATAAAAAATTAATATAGAGAAAAATTTTACACAACAGCCCTAGGTCACTATTTTGTGTTTCGATTGTTTTTTTATTTGTTAAATAAGTGTTATGGGCCGAGCGCAAAATATGGGTTTATTTCAAGCGCGCAACGGACTCTGAACCATTTCAGGGCCTACTGCGACAATATTTATTTTATTTCGCTTGATTACAGCGTGATGTTAAACTGTATAATTATTATAAGGTAAGTAGTAACAGCTGAAAAGAGTGTGGATAGAACTGACTGATTTATCGGAAAAAATCCAGCAGCGGAGAAGGTGGGTGCCAGCTCCTTCATTATCCTGGCAAAGAAGATCACTTCGTCCTTGATGGAAGGCCTTTCCAGCACTTTTTGATGGAGAAAGCAGGTTTTCACAATCGTCTTGCCACTACGATCTACTTCATCACATGACATCACTATCGAAATGGTCGAAATCTGAAAACAAAGCGTCATGCGTTTAATTAACCCTTGAATCATCGTTGAGCTTTACTTACAGTGTAAACCACAGAGTAACTAACATAAGTTGCCAGTATCTTCAGATTCAAATCGACGTTTTCCGTCTGCGTGTACCTCAAGACGTAATTAATATTCACCAGGATGTTCATCACGAACGTGGAGAAGTAGAAGAACAGAGTCCAACCAAATATAGCGTTTATGTTCTGCACAGCGTTGTGTAGGACAGTGTAAATTCTTTGTATCTTAGTGAGCTTGTCCAAGACGCGTCTACTGTCCTTGGTGGAAATGACGATAACCTTGCTCCTTTCCTTCAAAGTGCGCTCGACGAGCTTGTTCAGAAACGCGTACCTCTTTTTCAACATCTCAGCTAAGCAGACAACCACATATACAGTGAAGAACTGGTAGTACATAGATATCCTGTACAGGATATAACCGTATTCTATGCTGAATTCGTGGACTTCTTCCCATATGATTATTTCATACGCGTGTACCGCGAAGAATGCCACATTTATAACTATTAACCTTACACCGAACACGCATAGATGACCGTGGTCATTGAAATCTATCCCGCGTAACTGTTCTTCGGCTCTGACGAAGTTGTGAAAGAGTTCTCCCCAGGCTTCGTTTCTGCGGATGACTCCCAGGAAACACGAAAGCATAAAGAGCATCTCCGTGAAGCACTCGGAGCTCTCGAGGAACGCTTGGTCGATGCTCATGTCTAACTCCGACAGCGCCATGTATCTCTTCTTGACCGACAGGAAAGTGCCGAACGTAACCAGGAGGATGAGGAATGAAATGTAAACTTTCGAAAGAACTTTTGAACGGTGCATCCACAGGGGCGTTACACCGAGTAACTTTCCAATCCCGAACAGGATTCTTATGTTGAATATATCACTTTTCATTTTCTGTCTTGCAACTAACGGGGTTGTAGCGATACTGATGTTGTGTGGGAAGTTTGGATGCGTTATGTACTTAGACTTTGTACAAGGGGGTCTTGTTCGAATATATATTTTTAAGGGGAGAATCGTTGTATTTGTGGTTCGTTAGAGTGATGAATAAATGACACCCTTTAACAATCACGTCAATTTATTTCATTCCAATTTATTTGGAATTATTTGATAAGGAATCGAATCAGTCCCAGTTATATCCATTGTAAACGCTTTATGTAGTTAAATTATTTGTATCATTGAAGGCTTTAGCGCTTCCTACTTGCATTTTTTTTACAGTATTAAATCAATATATAAGCATAACTGTATCCAAGTTCATGATTTGGTATTATATGAGCCCCCTTTTGATAGTTTTGGAATTCAATTTTACATTGCAACTTTGCATTTTAATATACGTAAAGTCTAATAAATAGTTAATTGTTTAATGTTCTTTCTTTATTTAAATTATAATTATTTTATTCTACTAATGATAAAAAAATAATATTAATACTGCTAAAAAATACCTATTTGTAGCTACGACACTCTGTATGTTTAAACACAATTAACCACGTAAAAAATATATACGTGGTAAATATCCTAACAATGTAAACAGAAAGATACTTCGAATAAGTAATCAATACGTCTATTCATTTACCTAATGTGAACATCTAAGAAAATAGATTTTAGCTACTATTTTTTTTAATACAGGGTGTTAGTAAATAAGTGCGACAAATTTCAGGGAATGATTCTACATGAGAAAATAATGGCAGTTTGCCTATAAACGTATGTCCGCAAATGATTCGTTTTCCGAGATACGGGGTGCCAAAGTTTTTCTTAAAAACAGACGATTTAATTTATTGCTCTGAAACCGGTCGATATGTGCAAATGAAATTTGGTGGGCTTTAAGAGGTAGTTATTGCCCATTTTTGACATGCAATTAAAAATGTTATGTTCATCATTGGCGCGCGTACGAGTAATAAACTCAATTTTTTTAAAGAAAAAAATGGTACGCCACTGAGATATTACAAATTAAAATCATTTTTGAATTCCTCGTTCAATTTGTGACAAAAAATCTCTCTTGCCTTTTCTTCGTATGGAGCATCGTTTTGATGCAAACAAATAAAACATCTTAACGCGTATTTTTTATTTCTTTAATACATTACCTAGTAGGCTACTGTCAACATTTGTCTGTTAAATACGAATATTTTTAAGAAATGTCAAATTAGCGTTTCGTCATTATTAATTTATTAAGCTTTTAGTTTGCTATAACATTAGTGTTAATAAGTAATTAATTTTTCTTTTATCGAAAAGAATGGAAAATTTTACAAATGCGGAATTGTCAGACATGCATTTTGTCTATGGTCGAAGTAATGGAAATGGTCGGCAAGCTCGACGATTGTATGCTGAGTTGTATCCAGGACGTAGGGTACCTCATCACACAATATTTGCTCGTCTTCATCAACGTTTGCGCGAAAATGGTTCATTTAAGAAACAAACGGTTGACTGTGGGCGCCCTCGAGAAGTACGAACTGTGCAACTAGAAGAAGCAGTTCTCGAGTTAATTGCGGAGTCACCTGAAACAAGTACTCGAAAAATTGCCAACATATTGAATGTAAGCAACTTCACTGTATTTAAAATTCTTAAAGAACAGCAATTGTATCCGTTTCATATTGAACGTGTGCAAGCTCTACTACCTAGAGACTTTTTTCCGCGCCTATTTTTTTGCCAATGGATTAATCATCAAATCGCTCAAATTCCTAATTTTTTAAATGCCGTTTTGTTTACTGACGAGGCTACTTTTGGACGACAGTGTATACGAAATTTCCATAACAATCACTTATGGGCTGAGGAAAACCCCCATGGAATCTTTGAAGCTCATTTTCAGCATCAGTTTTCCGTAAATGTATGGCTTGGGGTAATTGATGATCATTTAATCGGTCCATATTTCCTCCCACAACGACTAACAGGCGAATCTTATCTTAATTTCCTACAGGAAGAGTTACCTGTTCTTCTTGAAGAAATTCCTCTACAGCTGAGACAACACCTATGGTACATGCATGATGGTGCACCAGCCCATTTTAGCATTAATGTACGTAATCACTTAGACACAGTATATCCAAATCGTTGGATAGGTAGGGGAGGTACGGAACATTGGCCTGCTCGATCGCCGGATTTAAATCCTCTTGATTTTTGCATTTGGGGTTTTCTTAAGTCATTAGTTTATTCCACTCCCGTTGAAAATGTTGATGACCTGAGGAATCGAATTATAGTCGGCTGTGAGACAATAAGAAATATACCAGGAATATTTGCGCGAATACGACAATCAATGAGGCGAAGAGTTGAATCTTGTGTCACGTCTGAGGGAGGTCATTTTGAACATTTGTTGTAGCTTTGCGCCTTTTCAAAATTTTATTAGTGTTATTTTCTGTTATTGTTCTGGTTTAATGTTATTGTATTAGATAGTTCTTGATAATGTATTAAAGAAATAAAAAATACGCGTTAAGATGTTTTATTTTTTTGCATCAAAACGGCGCCCCATACGAAGAAAAGGCAAGAGAGATTTTTTGTCACAAATTGAACGAGGAATTCAAAAATGATTTTTAATTTGTAATATCTCAGTGGCGTACCATTTTTTTCTTTAAAAAAATTGAGATTATTACCCGTGCGCGCGCCAATGGTAAACATAAAATTCTTAATAGCGCGTCAAAAAATGCGCAATAACTACCTCTTAAAACCCACCAAATTTCATTTGCACATCTCGACCGGTTTCAGAGCAATAAATTAAATCGTCAGTTTTTAAGAAAAATTTTGACACCCCGTATCTCGGAAAACGAATCATTTACGGACATACATTTATAAGCAAACTGCCATTATTTTCTCATGTAGAATCACCCCCTGAAATTTGCCGCACTTATTTACTAACACCCAGTATAGAAAAAAGTGTACCACTTTTTGGAAAACATTTGACTAATTAAATAAAATATTTGTATACGATGTATACAGGGTTGCTGATATACCTATATGGAAACTGTCGATTATCTCCTAAAGTAAGATAACCATAGAAAAATCATAAGACACAAACGTTTTATGGTTTTTAAAAATCTATTACAATAATCAAAAATTAAGTATATAGAATCTGTTAAAAAGCTTTTTTTAATGGAACACCCTATATATTATTCCATATTTCGATTCTTCTTGAAATTCTAAACAAAATTCATATAGTACATCATGTACCTAAATTAACCGCTTTCGAAATATCGAACTTTCAAAGTCATTTTTTATTACTATCAAATTTATAAAAGGAAAAGGGCCCCAAATTATGGATATTTATTTTGAAAATAACACAAAGTGAAGGATGTGGATATGGTTTAATTTTATTACTGGGTTTTTACAGAAAATAAAAAAGCATAATAGTTCAGATGTATTTTTTAATGAACGTCCTGGATATTTAAATACGCGTACCTGACCATGCCGAGTTAAATCAATATATTGAATATTTAAATAAAAAATAATAAAATTTGTTTCACATTAGTTGTCTTTAACTTATTGACTTGTAGAAAGCCTGCCATTATGAACAGTCATTAAAAAAACATTGTTCTGTAAAAATATACTTGTTTAGATATATTGGTGGGTTGTTTTTAATCAAGTATTAGTATCGATGGGTAGGACGCAACCTAATACATTAAAACAGTCTGTGGGTGACTTTTAAATTCTATTTAACTAATTTGACTAGAACCAAAAGAGAGTCAACATGTATAGTTTTTCCGAAGTCAATTGAAGAACCTATAATTTCAAGGTATGTACTAGGCTCGGTCGCTAAGCAGCAACTCGGCACTGAAATATTTCAAAAACTTGTTCCCATATTTATTTAGTCGTACCCATATATAGGTCTGGTCGAACTAAACGTGCAGGTGGTAGAAATGTATACGACCAGTTGAAGAATGCGAGCGCGGCCAAAGGAAAACGGGGACAGTTGTATTGGGCTTCT
The DNA here is from genome assembly GCF_000390285.2 of Anoplophora glabripennis. Lineage (NCBI taxonomy): Eukaryota > Metazoa > Arthropoda > Insecta > Coleoptera > Cerambycidae > Anoplophora > Anoplophora glabripennis. The sequence continues at coordinate 10,320 of NW_019417925.1, forward strand.
GGGCAATATATCACAGCAGGCGACAAGTGGTTCATATATTGCCCAGTAGTGCAGTACACAGTGCGGAATTTGGTGTGATTCAGGCAATTTTAATTAATTATAGGCACGTTCTATCAATCATTCATATTACAATAATTGCGAAAGGGAGAAATAAGAGGGATATTTTGTTTACTAATATATCACAACATGATGCCATGTGGAGACCTTTTGAAACGGAACAAAACAAAATTTACCACCAATATAATAAAATTGTTTGAGGACATAAAAAATTAAAATATGTAGTTGGCCACATGAACATATAATAGAAATTTTCTACACATTATATACAAAATATTATAATTTTTTACCTTTAGAAGAAAATTTTTTTAGGGACGCCTATGAAGCTCATTAAATTTTATTACCAGACGTTTTTTGCATATTCAACTGACTTCGGAAGGACTATACAACATACGTAGATTTATGAAATTCCGCTGTAGATATGCGGCCATTTTGACACTGGTTCCATGGTACGATTTCGATAGAAAACGAAAACTGCACAAACTTTACAATACATTTTAACAATCACCACACTGGTCACATCTTTGTTATACAGGGTGATTTCACTTTAAATACAGAAACTGCAGGAATAGATTAGTTGCCAAATAATAAGTAGTTTGCTCTATAAACTTTTTTCTGGGGACGTGTTATTCGAGACACAGGGTGTTCAAGTTTAAAAAAAATATTTTCGTCATATCATCATATTAAGCGGAACGATTTGGATTAAATTTATGACAGCGTATTTACGTAATTAGACCTTTTATTGAATGTAATATTAACCTCGTGGTATTAACCAGTGGCGTGCTACTGAAGGTGCCGCTCCGTTTTCCCAAGAAAAAATACGCCACTGGCAGTTTTTCGTAGAAATAATTCCATCTATATTTGTTTAAAACCCATGAGCAAAAATAGAATCCTTTGTCTACATTAACAGTTAATAGGCTTTACGATGATCTCGTTTGATTATAACTAGCTTTGTTTATTTATTTCTGAAGCTGCAGTCCTTGTTGGGTTTATGAACACGGGATGAATTGTGGTAAAGTATAAAGGAAAATTGTAATCTCTTCAGGTAAAATTGTATAATGATAACTCTATAAATAGATTAGAAGATGTCTAAAATGTATGGATGCGAAGGACTTCGTTTTGGACAATTGTTGTAGGCCTCATTAATTAGTTACTTACTCGACCTATTCGTTAATGTTATTTTATTATTTAGGTAGTATTTATATTTTTTCAGAAATAAAATTATTTCTAAAAAAAAAATGCCAATGGCGTATTATTTTCTTAAGAAAAATTGGCGGACGCTTTAATAGCACGTCACTGGTCAATACCAGGAGGTTTTTATCAAATAAATGGACTAATTTATAAAGAAAATTCAATAAAACATAAAAACAGGTCCAAATATATCCTGAACGGCTGCTACTATTAAAAAAAAAACACCAAGAAACGTTTTTCATTCATTTAATGTAACACTACCTGAATGTAACATTATTTCTACAAAAAAAAGTGGCGTATTTTTTTCTTAGGAAAACGGGCAGCATCTCCAGTAGAACGCCACTGGTTAAAGTCACAAGATTAGTATTATATTCAATAAAAAGTCTAATTAAGTTAATACGCTGTAGCAAATTACTGTAACAAAAGCCGGGACGCGCAAGCATTTATTTATTAGTTCTCGGAAAGTAAGATATTTCAATCATCATAAATTATCGGAGGGTTAATGGTTTTCAAGTAGTAGGTCGCCAAGACAGTCCTTCGGAGGAAATTATCAATATTTGTAACAAGTTCGCTTAGAGTCAGGGCCATATGGTAGTCATCTGGTGCGTCTGGGTGACGCCGCGTAGAATCCCATCTTTTTAATAACGCGCGAAACCGCGGGAAGCGCGTAGAGATTCCAATTAGGATTCAAATTAAATTGTGAAATAGATAATGATTAAAAAGAAAAGTATATTAGTAAGCTGTTTTTTTTGACGGATTTTTCCAAGCTATAAGAGTAGATTAAATGAGATCGACTAATCCATCCCGCAATTGCTACGCGGAGTCATAGGGAAGGTTAGGGTTAGTCATATAATTATTCTTATATAAATGTAAAGTCAAGCCATAGATAATTATTAACCTAATTATTAAAGCATGCCGACATTCAGGGTTCTCGCCAATAAGATGAGAACCGAAACTTCTGAACCCAAGAAATGGGCGTGGTCAAAGCTAATTGTGGAATTCAGGAAGGATCTCGAAAAAGGCAGTTCGTTCTTAAGTTTCACATTGAGCAGACTAATTATTAACTTCAAAGTCTCGGGCCAATTAATTAATTTTGATAGTTTTTCCAAATTTTGTATAGAGCGCGCATTCCCTGAATCTCGGTACGCTGTCACGATTGAATCAATTAATTAATAATGTCGTCGAACCGTTGTGTTTTTATTTTGTTTGTTTCTTTTGTTTATTGTTAATAAAACCCTTCCTAGAAGTTTTGGTGTTTCCTTTTGTTTTTCCAACTTCAGTGTCACCCTGTATAGTCAGCCACTGGATTACATTCCACGTAAGCAATGAAAGGTTAAGTGACTGAAATGCATTTTCTGGACATACAACATTTCCAAGTTCCCACGTGTTAATTAAAGTATAACGATAACTAAATAAACTCCCTTTCGAGAATTAAATAGTAACTCTTTCGATAATTAAATAGTAACTCTTTCGAGAATTAAATAGATAAGTAATTAAAGGTAGATAATTAAAGAAATAACCTCTCAGGTTACATTACATTCAATTCCGTCAGCGCATTGTGAAAGAAAAAAGCTGAAAAAAATATTTCTTTGTAAACTCTAAACCCTCTCGAATACCAAGTCTCGCAGAAAAAAAGTTTATAGAGCAAACTCTACTTATTTTTTGGTAATGAATCTAGTTCTGCAGTTTCTGCATTTAAAGTGAAATCACCCTGTATATGAAAATAACGTTAGAATCTTGTAACAATTTGTTTATGTACACTCGACGCAAGATAAAGGTTTCCAATCTGAATCGTATTTTGTTTGAAATATGACGGCTTAACCGCTTATCTATACGGGGCGTTGTCATTAAACTCATGTGGCAATATTTTACCGTCACATCTGACATTTTACGAGTTTTGTACAAAAATGCTTTCCTGGTAGATTGGCATTTTTAAAATGGGACTAATCGGCAAACTCTTATAGCAGACCCCGTATGCATTTTTTTATTATCTTGTTTCTATTAAAAGAGTTGCATTTACATTATAATAGAAAAATCGATTCATCCTAGTAAATAAATCTTGCGTCTACTACCCACTTACGAGTAGTTAGATTGAATGGATTTAAGAAAATTAAATATTTAATTTTTTTTTTAATTCTGAAAACCCTGCAGCTAGGAAACGGCGGCCTATACCTAGCATAGAGATCTGAGTGAACGTGATACTGATGTAGCAAACATAGCGCTACGTATGGTCTTAATATTGGCTGTTATAACGTATATAGCCTATACAGCGAACATAGCTAGAATAGCGCTCTACATGGTATAATATTTGCTTCAATGTGTATAGTGAACATAGCTAGCAGAATGCATAGTCGCAATATCGGTTGTTTAGCAACGTAGCGAACATAGCTAACATAGCTATGTTCGCTAGAATTCTTCTCGTTCGTATTATTTTGAATAACCTGATTTGAAAATTTGCGTCATTAAAATCACATGAAACATTAATAATGGCCGTTTTTAATTAGTAGGCTAACATAAAGCTTTGTAAATGTTGCGAACATAGCTAGCATAGAACTGTTTGTGCTAGAATAGTGGTCTGTATGGCGAGCATAGAAATGTTGATTGTTTAACACATGCAGCGAACATAGCGCTACGTATAGTCGTAATAGTGGCTGTTTTAACGTATATAGCCTACATAGCGAACATAGCTAGAATAACGCTCTCAATGTAGCTAGTATAATGCATGGTATAAATATTGATTGTTTAGCAAAGTAGGTAACATAGCTAACATAACTCTATGTGTGGTCGTAATATTGGCTGTTTTAATGTGTATATCCAACGTAGCGATGTGGTACAATATTGACTATTTTCAATGTGTTTAGCGAACGTTGCAAGTATAGCTGATTCGCATAGGGCTGTTTCGAAAATGAAGGGAACTCGTTATGTATGGTCGTCCTATTGTGTAGAATAGTGTTCTGTGAACACACCTATGACGAGCATAGCTAGCATAGAGCTCTCTGTGAACGTAATACTGATTGTTTAGCATACGTAGCGAACATAGCGCTACATATGATTGTAATATTGGCTGTTTTAATGTATATATCCTATATAGCGAACATAAGCTAGATTAGCGCTCTGTGTGGTATAATATTGGCTGTGTTTAATGTATATAGCGAACATAGCTAGGTAGCTAGCAAAATGCATAACAACATAACGAAAGTAGCTAACATAGCTCTATGTATGGACGTCCTATTGGATGATTTATTGTGTGTAGGCAACAGAGCTAACATAGCTGAAACAGTGCTCCGTGTGGTCTAATACTGGACATGTATAGCGAACACAGCTAACTACGTTCATTCACAAATGATGACCAACAATGAAACCGCGTAATCTTTGGTGAATTTTAAGGGGAGTTTTCTTATAAAGTTTTATCTAGGACGCTTCGTTAAAAAGACTATAATTTAAAACTAGTAAGTGAACTAATTTGAAATTGGGCACATGTATTTATATATACATTGTTCAAAATCTGAGGCCTTTTTCTAAAATTTAGATGCTTCAGTGGCGGAGATATAGGGTATCGGTTCTTCTTACTCGAGTACTTCTTATCAAACCATCCTATTACTACACGGGTGGCTTAGTGGCAAAGTATCGTACAGTTTTTTAGTATGATAAGCATGGTCTTGATATTTTCGGATTCGTCTTTCAATTTTCTACAAATTACTACCCTCTTATGTTTTTCGAAAAAATCCTGATTTTCGAATAAAACTTAAAAAACGGAATGAAAATTCACCAAAGAATACAAGGTTTCATTTTCATTGTAATTCAAGTTAGTGGCAGCAGGGGAAACGGTAATTTTTTATGTCGGAATAAATGAAAAACCTTTTAACAAAATATGTATTTTGTTCTATTAAAGTAATTGGCGCAATTCAATTCATATTAAGTGCGACACAATCAATCGCGCCATTATTCTATGGCTAGAAATTGGCCTCAATGATTTGGGATCGAGGGGAATTATCCCTCTTTATCCTGCCTCATCTCGTGTAGGCCTGGACAGCCTTTGTAGGTGGGCCCCATCCGTCGTCTACCCCGACCGCAAATGCGGCCGGTGTAGGCGCTTTGTGGGACCTCCTTTTGTCCTGGCTGGGCCCCGCCGGCTAGGGCCCTTTCTTCTGGCGCTCTTCTTGCTTCGCCGGCTCGTCTGTGTAAACCCCGGGGGTAGTGTCATGTTTATGTGTGGTATGGTTGGGTAGGGTAGTGCGGCTATGCAGCCTGGGATGCGCTTTGCTAAGGTGGCCCTTAGGCTAGCGCGGGAGGGGAG
>NW_019417925.1:17235-29456 GCF_000390285.2 Anoplophora glabripennis
TTTGAACTGCCTATTCCTGATTTAAACCATCTGCAGGCTCGACTTATAGACAAGATTCGTGAAATTAACAATACCCCGAGCATCTTAGAAAATGTCTTTAATTCTTTGAGGAACAGGTGTGAAAAGTGCTTGGAACAAGGAGGGGGACACTTTCAGCAGCTGCTTTAATTTATTGTTATAACAAGGAGGGGGACACTTTCCGCAGCTCCTTTAATTGTTTGTTATTGTTATCACGATTATTCTTTAAAATAAAGTTATATAGTCATTAACGTTATTGAAACTGACAGCTGCTATACAGCTCGTTGAGAAATGAGGTTAAGTTGGTCGCTATAAGCTACTCCCTACGTCCAATGTGTCAGAGCCAACTTCGACCACGTTTTTATTTGAACGCTCGTTACAACTTGTTCCTGGCGATTAAATGCAAGTACATAGATCTAAACGGCTTTGTAACTAGAATTTGTGTCAGTAATGCAGATATAAGCAAGGGAGTTCGGACTGCGTCCAAATTGTATGAGCTTATGAATGAAATCGTGGATTACTTCAACACAATCTTCGGTTGGGAACTGCTTCTGAACCTAATGCACAGCTCTGTGGTACAACTGTCCTGTTTTAACTTCCTTAATAGGTATTTTAAAAAGGATGAAGATGTCATTTTCTTTACCTCGAATGCAATCGCACCTATTGTGTTATTGGGAATGGTGCATTTGATAAGATTCTTTTTTTATAGTGAAAATTTTACACCTGTTATTTTAAGCCAATTACATACTGTAATTTCGACATTTGTCCATGGTAACCTCCAAATTTTTCGGAAATTTTCTTCCTGCCAAGCTAGCCAAACAAAATTAATAAGTGGAATTTTTTTTTGACAGCTATCATATGGTTAACAAATCAGTACCTATCCAGAATTTTGCTTTGTAATGTTATTATTTATTTAAAAATAATAAATAGATACAAATTATTATTTACCAAATATTTGTTCCGAGATTTCTCCTATTAACGCTAAATGTTTTTGANTTAACGTTATTGAAACTGACAGCTGCTATACAGCTCGTTGAGAAATGAGGTTAAGTTGGTCGCTATAAGCTACTCCCTACGTCCAATGTGTCAGAGCCAACTTCGACCACGTTTTTATTTGAACGCTCGTTACAACTTGTTCCTGGCGATTAAATGCAAGTACATAGATCTAAACGGCTTTGTAACTAGAATTTGTGTCAGTAATGCAGATATAAGCAAGGGAGTTCGGACTGCGTCCAAATTGTATGAGCTTATGAATGAAATCGTGGATTACTTCAACACAATCTTCGGTTGGGAACTGCTTCTGAACCTAATGCACAGCTCTGTGGTACAACTGTCCTGTTTTAACTTCCTTAATAGGTATTTTAAAAAGGATGAAGATGTCATTTTCTTTACCTCGAATGCAATCGCACCTATTGTGTTATTGGGAATGGTGCATTTGATAAGATTCTTTTTTTATAGTGAAAATTTTACACCTGTTATTTTAAGCCAATTACATACTGTAATTTCGACATTTGTCCATGGTAACCTCCAAATTTTTCGGAAATTTTCTTCCTGCCAAGCTAGCCAAACAAAATTAATAAGTGGAATTTTTTTTTGACAGCTATCATATGGTTAACAAATCAGTACCTATCCAGAATTTTGCTTTGTAATGTTATTATTTATTTAAAAATAATAAATAGATACAAATTATTATTTACCAAATATTTGTTCCGAGATTTCTCCTATTAACGCTAAATGTTTTTGAAATTCTGACTGGAACTCTTCTCTTCACAGCGAAGAGTAATGAGGAGCATAATTATTACCTTTATTTTTCATTTCCATCAGATGTCTGTATTTCATAAAATATATGTAATAATTTGATGAAATTTTGTTCTGCTGAGCCCTGGTTTTACGTAAAAAAGATGGGATATCTTCCTCCAAAATCTTTTGAATAGCTGCGAAAAGGTTTTCTTGATGCGGACTGATTCCAGTTTTTTTCAGTAAATATGGCAAATACTTTAAATTTTTATGAGACATAAGAATGTCCCCTATTTTGGTGCAAGAATTACATATACTATAAGGTTTTAAATTAGTTTTTTGGTTGTTCACTGCCATGATTTAATTGTAAACAATTAGAAGCTAGAGAAAATGACTGTCAACGTGACGTATAGCGAAGACGATTTTGACATCACAAGCCTAAGCCTACTTGATTGCAGTTATGATTTTTTAAGAATCATTGATATATTGCCATAGACATCGGTTTTCCACAAAAACTTACTTTCCTTCTATTTTAGTAATACTAAGTGAATTATACTGCAAACATAAATATCTGAATTCAAAAATTAAATGCCTTTTTTATTACTAAAGTGAATGTAATGTGCTGTTTTTTATGTTTAATAAGGATCATTAATAAACTGTCATAGACATCGCATTTCTACAAAAACTTACTTTCCTTCTATTTTAGTAATACTAAGTGAATTGTACTGCAAAGATAAATATTTGAATTTAAAAATTAAATGCCTTTTTTATTACTAAAGTGCAAGGAATGTGTTTTTTTTGTTTTAATAAGAATCATTGATAAACTGCCATAGACATCACTTTTCTACAAAAACTTACTTTCCTTCTATTTTAGTAATACTAAGTGAATTGTGTTGCAAAGATAAATATTTAAATTCAAAAATTAACAGCCTTTTTTATTACTAAAGTGAAAGAAACGTGTTGTTTTTTATGTTTTATTCAGAACCATTTTGTTTTACTAAAGATTAAAACATTTTTTTTCAAAGTTTAGGTATCCCCGTACTTATGAAAATGAAAGTTTTAGGGCATGACAATTAATTAATGTATTGGTTTTACTCGTAAAAAATATTAAGAAAATATTAATAATAAACTAAGTATACATTTAATAATTTCTTATAACTACCTATTTAACCCGATATTAGGCACTATTACATTAGGTACCTACTAACTAAAAATTCAAAAAACATTACTTAATAAATAAAATGTCCTACCTAATTACGACAGTAGTATTTTATTATTTTATCTAAAAATTATTTGTAACATTAAAAACACAATTAATTGTAATAAACAATACTTGCTTGGCTGTTAGAGTTGTTGTTTGTGTGTTTGTGAAATTCTGGTCTCAGTCCAACGATAGATGCCGATGCCACACTGTGGTTACCTTTTTCCATTGACTTATTTTCGCTCCTCATGGCATTAATAATATCTTGATGTTCTATGTCCATTTGCAGATAAGGTATAATGGATTGGCTGTTACTGTGTCCAGTTATTTTAATAAGTTCTTGCTCGCTTACTCCTTTTTTGACCCGGTTAGACACAGCTGTAGCCCTCGCAGAATGGTTCGTTATCTTTATTTTCTTGGTGTCAATGCCTACCTTAGATGCTGCTTCGTTAAAGCAGGTTGACATGGTGTTTTTTCCAACAGGACAGTTTTTAAACCAATTCGGTGATTTCCATTTGGGGTTCGGTGTTAAAAACAATCTGTCAACTTTAATTGAATTACCACGTTTTTCAATTAATTTATGAAACGGTCTAACTGAACAAACTCCAGGATTTTGTGTATTTTCAATTAGCCACTTGCTATCACATATTTTGATTCACCATGTGCGGTCTTTGTAAAGATGGGGTTATACTCTATCCTGCCTGTAAAATTGTTTTTGTTGTCGAACTCTTTGGCAAAGTACTCAACTTTCGCAGCAGCTCCTTCTCCACCCCTTCAAGCTAATTCGTGGGAAGCGATGTAAAAGATTTTTTTTGTAAACCACTTGGTGTATCCTCATCCCATATTTTTAATATTTGTTTATAATTTACCCTTGTTAAAGCTGTCGCACTTCTCTTTCTTTTTTCTGGGTCCTTTTGTAGCTGTCTTCTCTTCGCGTCGCGCGCTGCTCTCGCTCCTCTAAATTCCACATCATTAAAAGTATCAAATTTAATCTAATACTTTTCAAAAAAATTTAGTTTGTGGTAGAGTTCCACATAACCTAAAACAAAACAAGAACATAATTTTAGCGGTTCAATATTTTTTGAAATTTTGCTTTTTTTTTGTCAAATAATCTAAAAGTACATAATTTACCTAAACGACAGATTCTTTGTAATCATCAGAATTTTTCTTTTTCATATTAAACGCATAATCTTCAAAAATTGATGCCAACGCAGTCATCGATATTTTTGGATCTTCAACATTGTAGGATGTTTCCGCACAAAAAACTAGAAACTGCCTCCATACGTTTAATTTCGACTTCTTCGTATTTTGGGGAGTTAAATTTGCCACTTCTACTTTTATGTTTTCGGAATTTTCATTTCCAAAACGAGCCATTTTTGAATTTAAAAACGGGTGAAATACGATTAAATTATGTGACGTTTAAGAAGAAAAAAATATGTCATGCACCACAAAATAATGTCTACCTGTCAAGCCAACTTTATTTTGGCGAAATAAGTTTCAAAATGAAACATGTCAAATTTTTTAAATAAATTTTGGTTGTAAAATTTTCTTACCGAATCCCCACATCCTTGAATTAATGTACGAAAATTTTTCCTCCGTCACGCATTTTTCTAGAATATTTTCCCTCGTCTGCGACTCGGGAAAATTTTCAAAAAATGCATTCCTTCGGAAAAATTTTCGGAAATAATTCAAGCACTAGGGAGATTATAAGTGATAAAATTTTATAAAAAATATTGTTCTATTGTTGAATGCGTTGCTATATTTGGTAGTAAATAAACATTCGACCAGAGGACTTATTTTTTTTTAACAAGAGAGCAATATGTCCCTTAATCAAGAATAGTTTTACGTGTCAATCCTGATGCTAGACTATCAAAAGTACAAGATATTTATTTGAATGATCAATTTATTTCACAGTGGACAATAGTTCTGACATCAATGTTTTAAAACATCTAATCGATAATATTGTTCCCATATGTAAAGCAATAAATAGTTCTAAAATAGTCATCGAATGCGGCAACGTTTCAAATTTATTAATAATAAATTATTTCATACTTCACGTTTTCTACATTCAACAAGTGTTTTGTAATTACCGTAATGGGTATAAATAAAACGACACAATTGACATTGTGTACACATACATAAATAGAAAACTAATACATTAATAACATCAATACCTCACTGTATACTGAGACGCCATGCCATGGAGAAACTTTCTTACAGCAGAAGAAGCATAAGGTTCATTGAAGTTTTAGCAAAATTTGGCACGCTCATAGCTATTATTCCGAACTATGACTTTGACAAGAAAGATGTCACCGGCAGGAACCTGTACAAGCTATACACTTCGACCACTGTTTTGGTCTTGGTGAGTTTACTTAGTTTCATGCAGTACTACCTATGGAACTACATAGTCTCATCGAAAATCTTGTTATCTGCATTGAATCTAACTGTGCAATGCAACTCGCTGATTCTTTACTCTATAACAAGGGTCGGCAACTGGCGGACCGCGGTCCAGGTCCGGACCGCGGAAGGAAAAATACTGGACCGACAAAAATTTTTTGAAAGTATAAATTACTCAAATAAATTATTTAAAAAATGTTTTTTACGTTTAAGTGCCAATCTTATCAATTTTTCTAGTATTTTACAATTGTGCGAGTGTTTTGAATTCTTAATTAGTAAGCAGATTAAATTTGAGTCCAAATTAAAATAAAAAAATAAGAAATATGAATTTTTTTCTGGACCTAGTTAAAAATTTTCAAAAGTATCCGTACCCCACCTAAAATTACTTGCCGACCCCTGCTCTATAATAACATTAGGTTCCGCATTTTGGAATTCAAATCGATGGAAGTTGTTCTTCAAAAGTTTCTGGGCCCTTGAGAAATGTCTTAAAACTGAAATTAATCAGAAGAAGAACCTTTTGAAAAGATCAATATTTTGTTTTATTAAAACCATTACTCTTTAACTTTCTTTGAGATCTTTAGATTACTGGATCTCAGTGTCGGTTTTACCATAAGAGCTGCGGAGCTGCAGAACACATAAAATTGTATGTATTTAATCATATTAAATATCAACAAAATATTTAAAGAATCCAAATGTACTCGCGCTAAAATAAATCTAGGAGCTTATATTATTATTTATTGCGACGCGAGCTACGCTCCTTAATATATGCAACCTCATATACACAATGTGTGGACAGCGAACAATTATATGCGTCCTTTGTTTTTATTGGCTGATCAGGCACGTGACCCAGTACACGGAGATAGGGGCTTTTGCGGCTGCAATAGTGACAGCCACTGCGCTGCAGTCTGCAGTAAATGCAGTAATATTTCGTACGTGGTATGTGGTGGTTTATTTCTGCGAGCGGCACGTGTGAATATTTTCGTTTAGGCGTCTACGGATATTATAGTTATTAAAATGAATAGCGTTTCGTTTAAAAAAAAACTTTATTTGGTTCTCTGCCTTATGAGGATAAACTAAAAATAAAAGAAGTAAAAGTTATAAAAAAACAATAATGTATACACAAAAGCAGAGTGGGTGTGCGGGTGTGATTTAAAATATTCACTGTTTTGTTTTCCGTGCTTACTTTTCGGTGGGGATAAAGCATGGACAATATACAGTGTGAAAGATTTAAGTCATTAAGTCTTTAGGTAAAATAAACATAAGAAGTCAGTTAGATTCTGCATATTGGGATAATATACGGAAACATATGAACAGGTAATGAAAAATCGTCATGTATTATTTAAAATCATAGATTGCATAAAATTTTGCGGAGCTTTCGAATTAGCACTTCTCGGACACGACGAGACAGAAAATTCGGACAACCCTGATGTGTTTCGTGGACTCATAAATTTTAGTGTAGATCTTGACGACATTTTAAAAGAACATCTAGCCACATTGGTATGACCGGGATTTTCTGTGATTGTACCGGGAATTAGCTGTATGGTCCCGGATTTCGGATTTGCACGTATAACTCCCGGAATATAATATAATGTACATATATATAAAAAAAGATAAAGAAAAAATCATAACACGCCGAGGAAAATTAAAATTCGTTGAATCGTTGGTAAATTTCACAAACGATTTTTTTGTTTATAAACAATATTCAATAATTTAATAAAATATATTTAGTTTATTCCAATTTATTTATACCATCAGTAGGTAATTCGTAAATAGATATTTCAAAAAGGTATCAATTTCAAAAATCATCCTTGTGAAAATCTCTATTTTTTTTATAAATTCATTGTTCCTTGAAATTCAGAAGTGCCAGGAAAACGCGTGACCCTGAAAATTTTTCGCCTGCGGCGCCATTTAGAGACTCCGGGCACTTAATATCCCGGAATTCAATTCAACAAATGTAACAACCCTAAGCAGAACACATTCAATCAATGTTCACGCGCCGCCACTGCTGGATCTATTTATTGCTTTACGAATTTACACATTTTAGATATGTAGGGCAGGTAATAATTTTTAGTAAAATAATTTCCTCTTCTACATAAAATTCCTAAGGATATACAATCTGCTCCTGGCGATTAAATGGATCTAAACAATTTCGTAACTAAAAATTATGCCAGTAATGCAGAATCCTAATCATTAGTTAATCATATTTTGTTTTCTCTTTTTTGTTCATTAACTATCAGCCAATATTTTTATCACATAAAAATTCCATCATCATGTGGATATGGAGAAATGGATATACTTACATAAATACTATACAAACCACAAGTAGGCCACCTGAGATCAAGAAATAATTGAATATCTAAAAGGATATACTGATAGACTACCTTCAAGGAATATAAGACGCAGTATAATTAATACCAACCAGAGGACTTAATCTTTAGTTTCAGAAGTTCTTCTCAAAAATAGAACGATATATCTTTCGAAACAGCAAGAGTTTTAAATGTTGGTTTTGTTAAAGTGAAGTTAAATACAAGATATTTCTTTGAATGATTACATTAATAGTTGTTCCCACATTATTATTATTAAAGCATCTATACTGATAATATTGTTCCAATATGTAAACCAACAAATAACTCCAATATTATTTCACCTTCACAGGACAATACTTATTAACAAGGTCTGAGAAAGTTTCATTTGGAGTTTCAATATTGAACATATGTTATAATTTGATAATGAAAACATTATTTTCATTACAATCGTTTTTTACATTCGACACGTGTTTTGTGGCAATTACTCTAATGGATATGGATAAAACAATACAAACAATATGGGTACAGAAAATTAATACGCTAATGACATCAATACAATCTCACTATGTATTGCGACAGCATGGCGAAACTTTCTTACAGCAGAAGAAGCATAAGGTTCATGGAGGTTCCAACAAAATTTGGCACCTTCTTGAGTACAATTCCCAATTACGATTTTGGCAAAAAAATTCAAAATAAACTTTTTTAAAGAAACACTTGGTAGTCTCACAATTTAATTATGGCTTGTACTATGTCAATGTTATTTAGAGAACTAATAAAAGGAGGATGTTCTAGCACAACTTTATTATTTTAGGGATAACTTGAAAACGAAAAAAGATATCGACCTACGGTTTGTGTATTTGTTTTCCTTAATAAATGGTCTATCAAGCCGTGAAAAAATACCTATATGACAATAAGAAAACTTTTCTGATTAGCATCGTCTACCGTTGCGCAGCAAAATAATATTTTTGTTTCCATATCATAAATATAAACTTTATTAACAATTCTTTAAAATGAGCCGTTGTTTCTTGAAATCGATTAAGGTATTTAGAAGTTATGACAATTTAAATATTTGAAGATGGCGTCCATAAAAAAAAAAGGTTCGAACAAAATTTGTGAAGGGTTTAACAGTGTAACTAAAATATGTATTTTCAACTTAGGTTATACAGGGTGTCCCGTTCATGTTTCAAAAAAACTTGGGTGCAAGTTCCTCATGGGAAAATAATGGGGGTAGTTCATGTAACATATTTTTCTTTGATGCCCTGTTTTCAATATACAGTGTGTTGAAGTTGTTACTTCCCAAATGGTGTTAAATCGGCTAAAGATAAAAATGTCAAAATTTGTACATTCACGAGTAAACTTCAACTGTGCGTTAAGAATAATATGTAAACGGTTTCTTTATGAAAAGCAGTGTCGTCGATACAGGTAATTGAAGGGGGATAATCAAAGAAAAAATATGTTAAAAGTCAAATGGCGACACTGCACTATAAATATAAATATATAAATATAAAATATAAGAAATAGAAAATAATACTTTTTAGTATTATAATTTCGAGAATTTAAAATTCAACTGTTCGAACAGATGGATACAGTCAAAGATAAAATGCATTTAATTATTGAAATTGTTTGTTTGTAACCGAGGATTGATCGATATTGTCAACATATGGAATACCTGCAACAGCAAAGCATGAAATTTTCGTACAGTAGAAGAACTATAAGATTTTGCAGTTCAATATCGTTCTTTTCCTCATCACTTCTTTGCGTCCCGATTTTTGGAGCCTACTATTGGTGGAAACACTTATTCAAGAGATTTGTGAATCTCAAAACGAACTTGAACCTGGGAATAAGTTTGGAGAAGAACAACGTTAATTTCAAATTATTATTTAATTTACCGTATTTTTTTCTTCAATTGAGTTACATTGGTAAAAGCCTGTATAACTTTAAATCTGGCTTTGGCAATCAAGTGCAAGTACACATCAACATTTGAACAATTTCTTTCTTAGAAGTCCTTCTCGTTTAACAGAAAACGAGTTACATCTGTACAGAGAATATCACAGTTTTATGGTATATTGAATGAGACACTTTCAATAAGCTCTTTCGATGGGAAATCCTACTTGCTTTATTTGCATCAACGACTATTTTTTAAAGACAGGACCAGATTCTGGGAAAACTCAGCTCTCCCAATGTTGTTATGAAACATTTTTCAAATTTGAATGCCTTCATTCAATTTGCAAATTAAGAAATGGACTATTAAATATTGGGAACAATATCCGTTTTCATTCCAAACCTTGACACATTGTTTTATCAGACCAAGTTTTATATGAAGCAGAGCAAACGGTATCGTCGAAGGGGTGCTTTATAACATTGGATTGAGTGCTTCTCTTGTCGGTCATTGTTTCTTATAGTAGTGAATGTTTCGATCTCGTCACTCCTACAGACACAATAATCAGGGGTACTTGGTAAATCCTGACTGCTTCCCTAAAATGATTGATATAATCTTCAAACCTTATAATTTTCTTTGACTATACAATGGGAATACAGGCGTCCTTATTTCCACTGTGTAGTAGTACCGCCGTCAAGCTCTATTTCGAAGAGTCCATGAAAAATCCACGGTCACATACATATGACGAATTAGAGTTATTTACAGCATGCCTGATTTTTATTGAGATAATTTAAAAACAATCAAATACAATAAAAAATGTTGGAGATAAAAATAACAAAGTTGATCTTAATAAATTTAGTACAACTATAAAAACTGTTCAAAATGACCACCGTTGTTTGTATAACAAAGGTTAATTCAGTGAGGACACCCTTTGCAGTTCTTGAGGTCAATTTTATTCAAATATTTATAGTAATTAGGATATGCTTGCGCAACTCTCCTTCAGTGTTAGATGTGGAACCATTCACTGTTGTTTTCAGAGTGCCCAAAGATATAGTCGCAAGGTATAAAGTCTGGGGAACGTACAGGTCTGTTAACAGGAGAATTATCCCTTCTACCGATACATCGACGTGGAAATCTTTGGTTCAGATATTGCCAGATGTTTACAGTGAAATGTAGTTGAGCTCCATCATGCATAAACCACATGTTAGCTCTGATTGTAAGTAATGTGTGAGCAAATACCAAGACATAACCAATCTGCTGATTGGGGGGTGTTGCAGAAGGAAATCGGAATTGCTCAAGACTGTTGGAACCAACGAATTCTAACCACTAGAAGGAGCTTTGTGTATTCTTATACATGTGTTTTAACTGTAGCAAACATCTAAACAGAGAACTACCTAATAAATAAAAATCGATAGTGTCAAATGTAAACAATCAGACACAACGGCAGTGGCGTACTGTCAAAAAGGCAAAATATTAAAATTTACAAAATACCAATACACATTTGAAAGGATTACTCATTTTATAAATAATTTTTACATATGGGTGACAGTTATATAATGAGGGTAAAAATTGAAGTAAAATTGATAAACTGTTTTTACCATACTCAAATTCTTTTCACGTCAGTACTAATTGATTAAATTTGAAATAGTAATAAGTCAACAAATAACCTAAAATGCTACAAACTTACAATCTACCTACTTATTAATATTAACATTAACATTTATGGTAAAGCCGTAATTTTATATTTGAAGGAGCACCATCAAAAATAACAGAAACTATTATGATTCACTTAAATATTCTAAACATTTTTTTAACAAATTAGCTTTTTCTCTGCCACAAACCGTTTGTCAAGAAGTACCCAACAGGTATTTTCCAATGACTATTTATAGCTACAACCGTAAAAACAAGGGCTTCCGTAACTTCAGTGCCGACATAGACATATCCAATGAATTGTTTCCAATTCCACTCAACATGTTGCATTATAGACATTTCGTCAAATACCAAATTGCCCTAAATTTAACTGTTTCTCTTACTTTCATTTCAATAGCAGCCAATGCTTCATTTGTAAATCCAGGTGTTCCATCTATAGATCTGTACCACTTAGAAATTGTTTTTGTATGCGGCAAAGCCATCTTCTTGCATAATTATAAGCATCTGTTGAATAAAAGCTTAACGTTAAGGCAAACGACCTAAACTCAGGTGAATACTTTTTACGAGATTATCCTTTTCTTGATCTTTGACAGATTTCACCTAATATTCCAGGTGCTGATTCCTAAAAATACATATTGTTTATAGACACAGAAAGAATAAGTATTTTTCAACTTACATGAATTGAGCAGTTTCTGTTGTCATATTTCTTTTTCAAAAATTTCAGAAGAGATTTAAGGCTACAAATTCTGGCTTTTAGACGACTCTTTGCTTGCTGCAGATTTCGGATCTTTATTGTTTGCATTTTTATTTTTTTCTTACAAATACTCCAATTATTTCTTGCTCTTTTTGGACTATCCATGTTAGAAATATGGCATTCTCCAAAATATCGTGGATAAGGCCTTTTCCTAAAAATGATAAATTATCTATTCCAGATGTATTTTATATAAACTCTTACGGTAGTGTTTATATAAAATGGTAATATATAAATAGGTAACAAGGTAGGATTTTCTTGATATTTTTTAAAATGTACTGA
>NW_019417925.1:30342-32333 GCF_000390285.2 Anoplophora glabripennis
AACATATCCAGTGAATCGTTTCCCATTCCACTCAACACTTTGCATTATAGACGTTTCGTCAAATACCAAATTGCCCAAAATTTCACTGTTTGTTTCTCTTACTTTCATTTTAATAGCAGCCAATGCTTCATTTGTAAATCCAGGTGTTCCATCTATAGATCTGTACCACTTAGAAATTGTTTTTGTATGCGGCAAAGCCATCTTCTTGCATAATTATAAGCATCTGTTGAATAAAAGCTTAACGTTAAGGCAAACGACCTAAACTCAGGTGAATACTTTTTACGAGATTATCCTTTTCTTGATCTTTGACAGATTTCACCTAACATTCTAGGTGCTGATTCCTAAAAATACATATTGTTTATAGACACAGAAAGAATAAGTATTTTTCAACTTACATGAATTGAGCAGTTTCTGTTGTCATATTTCTTTTTCAAAAATTTCAGAAGAGAATTAAGGCTACAAATTCTGGCTTTTAGACGACTCTTTGCTTGCTGCAGATTTCGGATCTTTATTGTTTGCATTTTTATTTTTTTCTTACAAATATTCCAATTTTTTCTTGCTCTTTTTGGACTATCCATGTTAGAAATATGGCATTCTCCAAAATATTGTGGATAAGGCCTTTTCCTAAAAATGATAAATTATCTATTCCAGATGTATTTTATATAAACTCTTACGGTAGTGTTTATATAAAATGGTAATATATAAATAGGTAACAAGGTAGGATTTTCTTGATATTTTCTAAAATGTACTGACTAAAAAAAATGTTAGATATGTAAGCTGATAGCGTATTAGTTGTAGATACCATACAAAGGATATATAATGTTTATTATTATATTTTTATAACTTACTTCACGTTTATAATTTTATTACGATTGGGTGAATCCATTCATATTCCTGATGCAGTTAAAGTTGATGAATATTTTGGTGCGGTGTCACCAAATTTCAAATATATTTCAGAAAGATCTGTAGCCTTATTTGTAGTAGATAACAAGCCTGATTGAGCACTCAGTGCCGATGACGATGAACATGTGGATATATTTTCTGGTTTTTGTTGCGGCAAGTGCAATGACTGTTCCGTAGGAACATTATTTATAGGAATATTTTCTTTACCAGAACTGTCTGATCTATAAAAATTAAATAAAAAGGTAAAGGGGTACTAGGTAACCGTAAAGGCTTTTTACTTGTATATTTTAATCAACATAAAAGTTATTTTACCTGCTATAAGTAGAAGCTACTACTGGAATAGCTGTCTCTCGCAAGTACTTTATACCTGGTGGCATTGTCAGAAAATTATTAATCGCAAAATAATCAGAACAAACAAAAATGTTGTCGGTAATATTGACATCATCTAGGGAGAGCTTCCACAAGTTTCTTCGTTCTAGATTCTTAGGAAATCTAAAAAATACAGGTATTACATAATATACTTATAATATTACTGAAACAGGAAAAAAATAAGTTGAACAATTAAAAAATATATCATTTTAATAATTTAGATAATGCTTTAATCAGTATTTTATCACTGCTAAAAAAGTTATAATGTAAAACACCCTTATGTAATTCCTCAAACGCCGCCCATGTCGCTTGTTTACTTACCTGTGGAAAGACCGCTGCTCGCCCTTTTTAAATAAAACTTTACAATAACACACGTTCTAACCATGTCTTAGCACTAAATAAATGTCCATATATAAAAACTACACAACAATAAGACAAAAATGACACACTAAACACAAATAAACTCAAATACGTTGATAGCGGCTACACACTTTTCCTTTGACAGCTACCATCGACAATCATCGAAATGCGGACGTCCAAGCATTATAGAGAAATGCTTACAGAAATTATTACCTGGACAAAAAAAATATGACCGTATAGAAAATTAAATTTTATATTGAGTTTATTGTTCTTTAAACTCAATCCAATATGGCGAACATGGTTAAAAAAAATCGCAAAGTTGAAAAAAACGGTTTTTCTAAAATAACTAAAAAAATATA
>NW_019417926.1:0-25280 GCF_000390285.2 Anoplophora glabripennis
AGGCAACTTTTAAAATCATAATTGTTTTCCTGGAAGTACAGTCTACTTAGAAAATTGTACTTTTTCGATGTAATTTACCTTGCTCTTTCTAGCATACAAGTATTGTTAAAAAAATAACCTTGAAATCGTGCAAAATTAGTACGTACCAAATTTGGACCAAAACGTTAACATCGGAAACGTTTTTTACACTCTTAAAAAATAAATTGGAAATAAAAAATAATTATCTCCCTTTTATTGTTCTAGGTGCATTGTTCAATTGTTTATTAATCTATTTAATTTCAGATGATCAAAACTGGATATTCTTATTTCACATTGTTAAACCAGTCTACATAGATGTGAATGGTATTGCTTTCGGAAATTGACACAACAAATAAAACACAATTTAGAAATAGCGATCTTTGATNAGTTAATAAAGACCATGCTTTTGTAGACTATATCCATCGGTGATGCATTATATGAATCCAAGTGGTACAATGCCGATAATGAGACTATGAAAGATGTGCAGTTCATATTAATGAGATGTCGAAAGCCGATATGCTATGAAGCGATACCTCTGGGAATAACCGATTACCCCTTTTATTTTATGGTAAAAACTGAAATTGTCTTACGTTTATAATGCGTTACTTTTACTTACATTCCATAAGCAAAAGATGTTGCGAAATGGAAAGTTCAAATTTACAACAGAATATTAATAGCAGATATGATAGGCAAAGGCATTTTCGGTATACAGGATCGTGTAACTTTTGTATTTCACATTCTTTAAAAACAAAAAAGTTAATGGGGGAGGTCAAATTATAGTGAATCATCCTGTACATCTCAAGGCAACTTTTAAAATCATAATTGTTTTCCTGGAAGTACAGTCTACTTAGAAAATTGTACTTTTTCGATGTAATTTACCTTGCTCTTTCTAGCATGGAAGTATTGTTAAAAAAATAACCTTGAAATCGTTCAAAATTATTACGTACCAAATTTGGATCAGAACGTTAACATCGGAAACGTTTTTTACACTCTTAAAAAATAAATTGGAAATAAAAAATAATTATGTCCCTTTTATTGTTCTAGGTGCATTGTTCAATTGTTTACTAATCTATTTAATTTCAGATGATCAAAACTGGATATTCTTATTTCACATTGTTAAACCAGTCTACACAGATGTGAATGGTATTGCTTTCGGAAATTGATACAACAAATAAAACACAATTTAGAAATACGCTTAGATTTCACCATAAGCAAGTGATTATTTCCTATTCGAATACATCTAAACAAAAAGTCAAGATGGAACACCAAAACTTTGCAACAGATTTTCATTTATATGTATAAAGCAATAAAAATCTAGCAGTAGCAAATATTAACTTTTCTTCTTCAGCTTTTAGGTGGCACAATTTTTATCCAAAACAGAATTATCTGTTTTGATATCAATTTTTTCGAATACAAGTTCCCACTAATTGAACTTTTGAGTATCTCTAAATAAATCGTTTTAAAAATAACACAAAAAGGTTTATTCTTTTGATTCCTGTTATTGGCATGTTTTAAGATCCATTGAAAACGAATCTGAAGCCATTTTGGCGTTAGCACCCCGCCATTTTCGAGAAAATATTCACTAAATTCATAATATAGGCTGTTTCAAGAATATACTGGGAAAGTATATACCAAGAATATACCGGAAACGCATTTTTCTGTAGGGAGCTCTTTTGTTTCTAAAAGTAGTCCACCATCATATTCATGTCCCACTTACCCTGATACCGTTTTTCCATTTCCTTTAAAGAAGAAAGTTTCGCGAGGAAGATAAAGAGGAAGACGAGAAGGAATACGAAACGATGACAAGGAAATGGATTTATTGTTTATTTATATATATACTTAGTACTTGGTAAACTTAGAGTAACATCATTTAACTCACTCTGATTAAACGTTTGCGGATGTTTCTTTAAATGCCATGGTATATGTATAAAAATAAAATAAATCAATTTCCTTGTCATTGCTTCGTATTCCTTCTCGTCTTCCTCTTCATCTTCCTCGAAAAAGTTTTCTTCTTTAAAGGAAATGGAAAAACGGTGTCAGGGTAAGTGGGACATATGAATATGATGGTGGACTACTTTTGAAGACAACAGACAATTGCCTTGTTAAAAGAAAACTACCGAATACTTTTACCCTAAATCGGATACCTTTCCGGTATGAGTGCTAACGCCAAATTGACTTCAGATTCATGTTCAATGGATCTTAAAACATGCCAATACCAGGGTCTGATCAAAAGAATAAACTTTTATGCGTGTTTGTGTTATTTTTAAAACGACTTTTTTGAGATACTCAAAAGTTCAATTAGTGGAAACTTGTATTTGAAAAAATTGATATCGAAACAGCTGAAGAAGAAAAGTTAATACTTGCTACTGCTAGATTTTTATTGCTTTATAAATCTACATATAAATGAAAATCTGTTGAAAATTTATGGTGTTCCATCTTGCCTTTTTGTTTAGAAGTACATATTCCAATAGGGAATAATCGGTTGCTTATGGTGAAATCAAAGATCGCTATTTCTAAATTGTGTTTTATTTGTTGTGTCAATTTCCGAAAGCAATACCATTCACATCTATGTAGACTGGTTTAACAATGTGAAATAAGAATATCCAGTTTTGATCATCTGAAATTAAATAGATTAATAAACAATTGAACAATGCACCTAGAACAATAAAAGGGATATAATTATTTTTTATTTCCGATTTATTTTTTAAGAGTGCTAAGAAAGTGTAAAAAACGTTTCCGATGTTAACGTTCTGATCCAAATTTGGTACGTAATAATTTTGAACGATTTCAAGGTTATTTTTTTAACAATACTTCCATGCTAGAAAGAGCAAGGTAAATTACATCGAAAAAGTACAATTTTCTAAGTAGACTGTACTTCCAGGAAAACAATTATGATTTTAAAAGTTGCCTTGAGATGTACAGGATGATTCACTATAATTTGACCTCCCCCATTAACTTTTTTGTTTTTAAAGAATGTGAAATACAAAAGTTACACGATCCTGTATACCGAAAATGCCTTTGCCTATCATATCTGCTATTAATATTCTGTTGTAAATTTGAACTTTCCATTTCGCAACATCTTTTGCTTATGGAATGTAAGTAAAAGTAACGCATTATAAACGTAAGACAATTTCAGTTTTTACCATAAAATAAAAGGGGTAATCGGTTATTCCCAGAGGTATCGCTTCATAGCATATCGGCTTTCGACATCTCATTAATATGAACTGCACATCTTTCATAGTCTCATTATCGGCATTGTACCACTTGGATTCATATAATGCATCACCGATGGATATAGTCTACAAAAGCATGGTCTTTATTAACTTTTTTAAGTTTTCATGGAAATTAGTCTACCAACCTTGTCTTTGATCCTTTGACCTGCATGGCAATAAGAAAATACGGCAATTAGCCAAGCTATCAAAAATGTAAAGGATCCTATGGGTTTGGTCTAAAACATATTGTATAAAAAAAGCAAAATTAAAGAATCTTTTAATAAATTGAACTTCAGGTTCAATAATGATGGTCTTAGAAAACGGAAAGTTGAGCAGATACTTATAGCGTGAAAAATTATATAACTGAATGATATACACAAAAAAATTCAAACAAATGAGATATAATACTTTATAAAATTTTCTTAATATGAGCTAAGTTAAAGGAAAAAAGGCCAGTAGAAGTCAACCCTTTATTATAAATATTGCAAATGTTGTGTAGCGGGTAATTCTTTCTAATATTACGTCCATTAACAAGTGAAATAAATTGAAAGCGATCCAACAGAACCGACTGAGGAAAGGAGGGTATCACCATCAAATCGAATAGTCTTAACGGCACTGAACCTTTTCAAGATTGTCAATATGTAGTGAATTGAGGTACATTCTGTTTTTGATTAACCAATCATTAGATGCCATTCCAATTGACCATTCAGTTTATTTTCGTGAAGATTATGGAGACATAAAGTAAGTCATTGCACTGTCAAGCAAAATTCCTGTTTTCTCTGTGGGACAGCAGAGCTCGTGTGAAGAATTGGGTGGAGTCAAATTGGCCTTTAAGATTGGACCTCAAATCTGGTGATCCGAACATTCTTCATGAGCCACTTGTTGACAGAACGAATATTATATTCCCACCTCTGCATTGAAAACTGAATCTAATGAAGCAATTCGTCAAAGCTCTACCAACTGAAGGGAACTGTTTCAAGTATCTTATTTTTGCATTTCGTAACCTTTCTCTTGAAAAGACAAAGGCGGTGTATCTGACGGTCCACAAACTCGGCAGCTCATTAAAGATAAACCTCAAATGAATGCTTGGTTATCAATGACTTTCTTGGAAATAAACGAGAACAGAATACAAAGGCATCTTGATGACTTCCCGTTGCAGTCAATAATGAGTAAGGCGAACGATTCTACCAAGATTATGGAGGTATTATATTAAGGTAGATGGGATATACATATGACTGCTAACTATTGTTGGAGCATCAAGCGAGACTGTCATCAGATTGGACACTCCAGGTAAAGCTATAAGCGTACATTTTTATCTTAGTATGTATGTTTTGAAGCAGAACTTCACTATTTGTATACGATTTGATTTATAGTAACAATACACAAACCTTTATATGGACAAAAGTATACTTTGTATGATTTTTTGAAAAAAGGAGTAAAACGCTTACGTGATAGAGAGAAAAACTGGGATCATTTCTGGATTCAGATGGCAAACGTTACCTAAAGGCGCGTGTCAGATATAAGTCAACAAAAAGTGTGTTCTCTAATATATTTAATTTTAAATAATTTCTATATACAACGGAAAATATCAGAGTGAAAAATGAGATTAGAACACTGCCAAAGGATTAAGTGCTGAAATTCCGTCAGGTCCGCTAGTAGTCTTAGATTTGAATTTTTTTAAATAACGCAAGATATCTTGGTCGAAGAAGCTAAATTATCCAATTCCGCAATATCTGAATTTATATAATTTTGTGTTAGGTTATTTATTATAAGAACTCTGAAAGAAATTTGTAAATATTAGAGGGACATCTAACTTACTTGTTATTGAATTTAGAATTTACATAATTCTAAGAACGGGAAAGACCCTGGTTTATATTTGCTTCCGACTTCCGAGTTTGCTATATATTGACTATCCAATCTTACACCAGGTTGGATCTTTCGAAATATCCCACTTCTTGGATATTAGAGGGGGTAAGTTCACTTTTGCTGGAATACCTTCAGTACAACTCACATAATAAAAGTGTAGATCCTTAGATCCGGGCGACGTCCGGAATATTTTCAAAATTGCAAAAATGTTTAAACAATTTTAAAAAAATACCTATTTTATCTCAGTGTTTTACTTATATCTTGGAACCTATGCATTTTGGAAGAATATTGAAGAGGAAAAACGTTTTAGAAATAAATTTTATACTGTAAGTAAAAACTATTTAAATTTATTACCGATGTTGCAAAATAGCAATAATAATTGATGAAAAAAAGGCAAAATCAAGTTTTTTGGATAATTTTTTTAAATATTTTAATTGCTCCGAGGGTATTCTTATTTTGATAAAAAAAAAACNTAATAATAATAATATATTTATTTCATAAGACTTTGCTCACACAAAGTATCGAAAATTGTCAAAAGTATGTAACACAAATAAAAAACAGATAATAAATGTATAAGGACAAACTACAAAATATAGACCAATGACATAAGATATAGAACATAATTACAAAATATAGAATAAAAATTGCAATAAAAAATTAAAAATTGCAATAAAAAAATTAAAATAAAAAATTAAAATTAAAACTAAAAACCAGACTCATTGAAGACACAACACATATACTCATCAATATTATAGAAGGGATTCTGTAAGAGAAATCGCTTTACTTTGTTACGAAAGACAACACAAGAATTTATCTGTTTAAAATGCGTTGGCAACTTATTATATAATTTAATGGACATAATAAAAGGGCCATTAGCCGTTAACGTTAGGCGATGCTGGGGTATTTTTAAATTAAGAGATTCTCTCAGATTATAGCCAGAAGACTGAGTTGTATTGGCGCGTGTAATGAAATTTGTTAAATGGTTTTTCACATATGTAACACAGCTTAAAATATATAGTGAATAAACTGTAAGAATACCTAATCTTTTAAATAATTGTCTGCAAGAATCTCGTGCCTTTGAATTAGTCATTGTACGTATAATCTTTTTTTGGAGAATAAATAAATCTTTAATATGTGACGAGTTACCCCAACAAATAATGCAGTAGCTTAAATTAGACTGAACATAACCAAAGTAATACATTTTTAAAATTTGCAAATCTACAAATTTGCCTAAACGCCAAAGAACTAAACAATGTTTTGCCAATTTATTCAATAATTCGTTAATATGATTTAACCAAGATAACTTTGAATCCAAGAGGACTCTCAAAAATTTTACTGTAGTATTTTGTTGAATAGTTTTGTTGTTAAATTGGACTAATATACTACAATTTATTTCTTTAGTATTGAACACGATCAGATCAATTTTTGTGCCATTTAAAGCTAAATTATTATTTTTACAATAATTTTGCATGCTAATCACAACACTTGATGCAAGGCCACTAAGTGCCGCAATAGATTCCGATTTAACCGCCACAGAAGTGTCATCTGCGAACATTGTTACAAAGCTTTTTGTATTAGCAATCATTTCAATGTTATTAATAAAAAGTAAGAACAAAAATGGGCCTAAAATGCTCCCTTGAGGGACACCTAATTGGATATGCCTCGGTTGTGAAAAATATTGAATACCATTGACATTTAAAAGAACTTCTTGAGTTCTTCCTTGTAAATAGCTATTAAGCCAGTTCAGCGCAGGACCACTTATGCCATACCTTTCTAACTTGCTTAACAAACTACATCGAATGCCCTAGTCAAATCATATAGCATACATGTACATTTGTCTTTATTTTCTAATGTATTTAATATAAAGCTATACAAAGATAAAATTGCATCTTGTGTCGCCAAACTTTTTCTAAATCCGAAATGATTTTTATTAATTATATTATTATTTTCTGCAAAACTTAATATTCTTAAATAAAATGCCCTTTCAAATATTTTAGAAAATACAGAAAGGAGTGCTATTCCTCGGTAATTAGATATTAAATACTTATCATTCTTTTTATGGATAGGAATAATTACAGCTTTTTTTAATAAAGAAGGGAAANGGAATGGATACGTGCAGGAAACTTATTTGTTGAGACCGAAGGCTTTGTGGCGGCGATTCAGGATCAAGTGGTTGCAACTAAATCATATCGAAAGAGAACCGTGGGGGAAAACATAAATAACATCAAATGTTGAATATGCAACGATAAGGAAGAATCCAACACAATCCAATGCACAACATTGGCTCAGAAACAATACACAGATAGGCACAACAACGTTGCCAAGATAATCCACAAGAATTTAGCGGCACAACACGGATTCCTGGATTGCACACAGCCATACTATACATATGTACCTCCCGCTATATTGGAAAATGAGAAAGTTAAAATATACTGGAATAGACCTATAAAAACGGATAAATTCATTCAAAACAATGTCCCCGATATCGTAGTTACTTTAAAAACAGAGAAAGTTACATACTTAGTAGAGATCTCTGTACCTCTGGCTGCAAATATAAACAAAAAACATGCGGAAAAAATTAATAAATACTTACCTCTTGCTGATGAAGTCAAAGCCATGTGGGGGATGAACAAGGTCAGAATTGTTCCAATAATCATAGGATCGACTGGAGAAATACCTGTAAAATTACATGACAGTCTTAAAGAATTGAAATTGGAAAACAGAATATACTTACCATTGCAGAAGTCAGTACTATTAGACACATGCAATATTGTTCGAAGAGTTTTAGGGGACTGTAATTACCTTCAGGGAGCGACAAGTGCAATTAACTAGATCGCTATTACCTTCTACAACACATATTTACTTGCGCTGAAGCCGTAAATATGTATTAACCTCCTTAGAGGAGAGACTGAAAAAATAATAATNATACTGTAATTACCTTCAGGGAGCGACAAGTGCAATTAACTAGATCGCTATTACCTTCTACAACACATATTTACTTGCGCTGAAGCCGTAAATATGTATTAACCTCCTTAGAGGAGAGACTGACTAATAATAATAATAATAATAATAATAAATTTATTTCATAAGACTTTGCTCACACAAAGTATCGAAAATTGTCAAAAGTATGTAACACAGGTCATAAATGTATAAGGACAAACTACAAAATATAGACCAATGCAAGGTATAGAACATAATTACAAAATATAGAATAAAAATTGCAATAAAAAATTAAAAATTACAATAAAGAAATTAAAATAAAAAATTAAAATTAAAAACCAGACTCATTGAAGACACAACACATATACTCATCAATATTATAGAAGGGATTCTGTAAGAGAATTCGCTTTACTTTGTTACGAAAGACAACACAAGAATTTATCTGTTTAATATGCGTTGGCAACTTATTATATAATTTAATGGACATAATAAAAGGGCCATTAGCTGTTAACGTTAGGCGATGCTGGGGGTATTTTTAAATTAAGAGAATCTCAGATTATAGCCAGAAGACTGAGTTGTATTGGCACGTGTAATGAAATTTGTTAAATGGTTTTTCACATATGTAACATAGCTTAAAATATATAGTGAATAAACTGTAAGAATACCTTATCTTTTAAATAACTGCAAGAATCTTGTGCCTTTGAATTAGTCATTGTACGTATAATCTTTTTCTGGAGAATAAATAAATCTTTAATATGTGACGAGTTACCCCAACAAATAATGCAGTAGCTTAAATTAGACTGAACATAACCAAAGTAATACATTTTTAAAATTTCCAAATCTACAAATTTGCCTAAACGCCAAAGAACAAAACAATGTTTTGCCAATTTATTCAATAATTCGTTAATATGATTTAACCAAGATAACTTTGAATCCAAGAGGACTCCCAAAAATTTTACTGAAGTATTTTGTTGAATAGTTTTGTTGTTAAATTTGACTAATATACTACAATTTATTTCTTTAGTATTGAACACGATCAGATCAGTTTTTGTGCCATTTAAAGCTAAATTATTATTTTTACAATAATTTTGCATGCTAATCACAACACTTGATGCAAGGCCACTAAGTGCCGCAATAGATTCCGATTTAACCGCCACAGAAGTGTCATCTGCGAACATTGTTACAAATCTTTTTGAATTAGCAATCATTTCAATGTTATTAATAAATAGTAAGAACAAAAATGGGCCTAAAATGCTCCCTTGAGGGACACCTAATTGGATATGCCTCGGTTGTGAAAAATATTGAATACCATTGACATTTAAAAGAACTTCTTGAGTTCTTCCTTGTAAATAGCTATTAAGCCAGTTCAGCGCAGGACCTCTTATGCCATACCTTTCTAACTTGCTTAACAAAAGTGTATGATCAACTATATCGAATGCCCTAGTCAAATCAAATGGTATACATGCACATTTGTCTTTATTTTCTAATGCATTTAATATAAAGCTATATAAAGATAAAATTGCATCTTGTGTCGCCAAACTTTTTCTAAAAATTATATTATTTTCTGCGAAACTTAATATTCTTAAATAAAATGCCATTTCAGATATTTTCGAAAATACAGAAAGGAGTGCTATTCCTCGGTAATTAGATATTAAATACTTATCATTCTTTTTATGGATAGGAATAATTACAGTTTTTTTAATATAGAAGGAAAATATCCTTGTGTAAAAGAATGATTGATCAAACTAGTCAAAGGAACGGATATAAATGAAATTATTTTATTAAGAATTGTGCCTGGAATGCTCTCAAAACTCGCCGAATTTTTCGTGCAAACTTTCCTAATTATATCCATTACTTCTATTTCTGTAAAATGGAACAAGAATATGGAATTAGACACAAAAGGGATGCCTAAAGACCCATTCCTTTGAAACTTTTTATCATTTAAGCACATGGCCGAATCGACAAATGCATCTGCGGCCATATGTAAGTTTGAAATATTGTTCCCATCATCATCGTGATGGCTTTGACAAATATTACTATTTAAAGTATTACAATTATTTTTAATAATGTTCCAGGCTGCTTGAGATTTGTTAGAAGAATTCAATATCTTATTACCAAAATATGTTGATTTTGCTACAATAATTTTTTGTTTATGAATTTTTTTTTAAAGTCATAGCGCAATTTTAATTCGTTATCATTAGTACATCTGTATATATTATATAATTCTCTTAACATAATCCCCTCATTAATGATTTCCAGTGTCACCCATGGGTTTGTCTTCATATGGGATTTATTCTTATTTTTACACAGCTCCACAGGGAAAGCTTTATCAAATGCATTCAAGATAACCTCATGAAAATTGTTCATCAAGCGACAAATTTAAATCTAAAAAATCCCATCTGACTTTTGCTATCAAATGCTGGAAGAATGCTATATTTATTGGATTGTTACTAAGTCGCTTAAAATAATAAGAGTCTGGCTTTTGAACAACATTAGATTCAAAAATGGAAAAAGAAACCTGTTGTAAATGATGGTCTGAAATATCACATTTTATATTTTGCGGGTTCAATATATTAATATCCATACTCGAAAAGATATTGTCAATTATTGTCTTCGCCTCACCTACTTCCCTGGTATAGGACCATATTGTTTGTTTCAAATTAAAGGTGGCAAAGATATTGCATAACTTTTTGGCAAAAGGATTTAAATTACAAGGATCAAAATTAAAATTAAAATCTCCACATAAGAAGACCAAGTCAGTTTTTATAGTTTGGTTTAGTAAATCTTCAATATGTAATAGAAATTCACTTGAATTATCTGGAGCAGGGGAGGCAAGTGGAGTTCTGTAGAAACATCCTACCAAAATTGTTTGCTTGTTTTTTAACACAACTTCAGTCAAAGCTTACTCAAATGTGAATTCTAACCTTGGTACTTTACAAGAAACTTTCCTAAAATCTAAAGTGGATAATATAAATATCGCTACTCCCCCTTGCTCATGATCAGATCTACAAAAAAAGTCACAAAGAACATAGTTGTCAATTTTAACATGCACAATTTCAAAATCACGAAATCCAGTTTCAGAGACACATATTACCTCCGGATAGTCAATATGTTGAAGTAGGAGTTCCAAGTCTTCAATCTTGTTACGTAAACTGCGGCAATTTAAGTGACAAATACGTATGATGCCGGGAACACTACCATCGTTTGGACTTGTCCATATTGCGTCTGACACTGGGGAAACTTTTTCCTGTTGTTTTAGAACGGTTTGTTGATATTTTCCTGAAGAAACGAAATAACTGCACCTTTATGTTCTCACTCCAAAAGTTTTCGTCTAGTATTTTCTCTTGTAAATTACGAGGAATAACTACTTTGAATGATGCATAAGAATCCTTTGTGGTAAGCTTTTTAACGTGAAATACTGTTCCTTGTACTCTCTGGGTGATGTATGCTGCCATTTGATCCTCTGTAGTATTTAGATTTACATTCGAGACGTGAAGAGTGACTGATGGTTCAGCCGCTTATATTTCTTGCGCACAGCCGTCGCCGGTGCTGCCATTGTTTTTCTTGCGTCTCTTGCCAATTATAATCTTAGTAGTTGTTTTATCCGACACGTTATCAGAACTGTTCTTATTAACGTGGCTGATAGGTGGCGATACAGTCATCTGGTTGCGGGCAACTGTATTATCAACTAAATATGAGCTAGACTGTATGTTCAACGGGAATAAATTATTCTTTGAGGGTTCCAAAGATGGCAGACACGAACCACTACTAGAGCCTTCCTTTTTATTGTTACTTTGATTGGAAAAAATTATTGGGATAGAATTATTGATTTCTTTTTTTAGAAATTCAATGAAGTCTTCTTGCTCAGATGTTCTTTTTTTCAATATGATATAATAACTTTTGCAGAGCATGTAGTTCCAATTTTAATTTATCTGTTTCTCTCCTACCTGCTCACAGAGATCTTTCTGACAGCCATGCTCCGTAGTACCCATAGTTTCAGTATTCTTGACACTATTACCACTTTCGTTCACAAAACTATTTAGATAGTTTTTAAGAGGAATGTTTGAAACACTATTTGGCACTTTCTTAGATACAATGAACTCGATTAATTCTTCCTTTTTCAAGTTTTTAAGTTCTCTAGCAAACACACCAACCTCACCATTCGCCGCCATTTTGAACACCATCATCACAAGATACCTTATATTTCACTAACGGTTTGAAATAAATAGCTGTGTCACTAAAATTGGGTTAAGATATTTACGAAACATCAATTTTTTCACAAAACTTTAACAGGAAAACGAAGCATCTGCGGACCAACTCTTTGTCTTAAAATCACTGTCTGTTAAATTTATTTTACATACTTAATTAACACCCTGTATAACATTATCTATTTAATTACTAGAAGAATTCTATGATATTTAGGAAATGAGTTTAATAGAAACCGTTGTTATTATTATCTTAATACTGTCGTGTCATCTGTATATATATATCTTAAGTTCGTATTAAAGCCCATGTGACCAACGCTAACTACTTATTCTTTTAAATATCAAATTGTATTGAAAAAAGTTCAGCCTAGGTCTGGGAGATAATGTATTAAGGAACAAACCAACAGATATAAAAACCTTTTAAAATCTAAGAGTTGTCATGTCGCTTCTTTAAGAACATCCTGTAGACTGCTGCTGCTGCTTCTGAAGTGGCCTGAAGAATGTAGGTACCTAGAGGAGTGGAATGGAATGAGAAAGAAAATCTCAGTATGTGTACATCGTTTATTAAGTCTGCTTCTTAAAGCTGTTAAAAATTCAGATTCAATAGGTACTAGTTTAATATTAGAACGAAAGATAAAGAGAGAGATAACAAATGGTATTGTTACCTTTATACATGTGTAATCACAAAGCAGGTATCTCGACAACAGCCGGGGTTCATTCGCCAGAAATTGTGAAAAATTCAAACACAGCTCCATTCAGGTCTCTTGAACGAAAAAACATGCGCACTAGCACAAGATATCTTATATTTCGCTAACGGTTTGAAATAAATAGCTGTGTCACTGACGTAAAAGCATCAGCCACGTATACAAAATCCAGGTGACAGACATGCGCATATTTGTACACCTACCGGATGTTTTTTTTTTAAACAACACAATTCTTGTAACTTATATACAAGTTGTCTGATTGAGAGAAAATGGGGGAATTGAATTGTTAGATTGTTACTGAATGGTAAATTTCATATATACCTTAGTTATGGGAGTATGTGTATAAGTATATTACCCTACGTAATAAGTGTTGTAAAAAGCATTTTACGCACGAATGGAAAAGTTACGCACGACGCCGCGTAGCGGCGAGTGCGTAATTCTATGAGTGCGTAATTTCATTGCACCACGTATTACGTACTACACTTTACCTACGACCATTACTGTAAATACTTAAAAACACACCGTCTACGATCAATGTAAGATTCCTATTTTACGTACGGTAAAAAAATCGCACAGCTTGGTAAAAAAATCGTACAGTTTTCCTAGCTACCGCCTAGCAACGGTCAATACAAACAGTATTGTATTGACCGTCGCTAGGCGGTTGCTAGGAAAACTGTGCGTACGTAATAGGAATCTTACATTGATCGCAGACGGTGTGTTTTTAAGATTTACAGTAGTGGTCGTAGGTAAAAATACACTATAAATATGGAGAAGAAATGCCGTTGGATGGAATATCAGTTATAATATAAAAAGTGGCTATTATATTTGTTGCATAAATTGTTAGGTAAAGGGTGAGATGTAGAATATTTTTTCATTACTGATTTTTTCTCTTAAACATGATATAAGTAAAACCTTAAGATCGCTATGCTTTAGACTAAAATTGGAGCAAAAATAATAATAATTCCAGATATTTAGTTTTTATTTCAACTTCAGATCTACATCTATGTCGTATGAGTAAAATGACAAAATAGAACAAGTTAAATCACTAATTTAATTAATGATGCAGTTATGAAGGATTTTGATTATTTTTCAAAAAGTTGTAGGAAAAGATAAAGTTATTGTACCGCTTTTTATATAAACATTATTTTGAACGAAAATAATTCATTTACATAAGATTTGCCGTTTTACTACAAATTGATGGTTTTGTAAAAGTCGAAATGTTTGTTATGTTGTATATGTTACGTTGAGAATATTAATTTTCAAGTAATTTAATGATAATATACTATACATATATTATCGTCAACAATTAAAGTTCCTTAGTAAAAGTGTTTATCTAGTTTAATACTACTAGATTTATCCTAGATTAAACATTTAAAGAATACATATATTTATACGAGGTGTAACCAAAATGCTTGTCCAAACTTGAATAACAGATTCTATTTCACAAATTCCTGGTGCAAAATGACATTCGAGCTGAACTTGGTAAATATAAAGATCACATTATGAACTGAGATCACATGAGCAACCATTGAGATTGATGTTTAGAATATGGACAAAAATAAAAAATATGTTTAATGCATGCGCAGAACATACTTGTAATTAGTGCCTTAGTTTCTTCAAAATCGCAATGTTAGCATAAATCATGATAAGGGAGGTCAATGAACTCCAAACAGCATTACATCATTCTAATACGGTATTGCATAATTCGATTTAGGTTCGATCAGCACCGCATTGAAATTGATGGGAGATTTAAAATATATGTAATATTTAAAAAATGGTTGCATAGATCTCGGGATGATGGGGACTGGCGGTAAATTCAAAAACTGAAATAATAGAAATAATATATACAGTGTATCCCACCGGGAATCGCCGCGATCGATATCTGGAAAAGTACTTATTTGAAAAATTTGAAAATTTGGCAGCTTATCCAAGTCAGTGGGTGCAATACAACTAAAATATTTTCAAGGTCATAGCACTTCCGGTTATACCGGAAGTCGATGCTATCTTCGTTATTTTAAATGGAACACCCTATATATTTTTGCATTTTTGGATTCTACTTGAAATTCTAAGGTCACTTTGTATAACAAACCTAGTTCCTAAAATTTGTAGTTTTTGAGATATTGACATTTTTATGAAAAATTTGACAGGTGCAAGGGTTGTGCGAGGTCCTCTGTATTTTATTCCACCAATTAGATATCAATTTGAGATTCGGTATGTGATTAGAACACGTATGGAACAAACTTCCAAAATATCCATAAATTATAAAATATGATACCGAGTGTTTAATTTTCGACTATACATTTTGATAACTTCAAAGAGTTATAACATTGTTAACTTAAATGGAACGCCCTGTATTTTTTTGGCCTATCTTGTGCAGAAATTAATTATCTTTCACGTGATGTAGGCATTGTAGGGGCAGTGGTTACTAATTTTAGAGATAATTGCAATTTTTACTTTTATTTTTAATTTTCACGTTAACTTAATTTTACCAAGGGGTCTATGAGTAGGAACAATCGTTATTGACAATCAAAGTATTAAACAATGAGTTGTCAAAGTGTGTAGTAAAATTTTAGTAATGAGAATTATTTTAATTTGTTTATTATTTTTACGGACAATGTAACAAAGCAATATCAAGAACGTGATACATTTACAGCGCGATATCCAGGCCAAGTAAACCCCTAAAGCGGAGTATATCAAAGCGTCTAGTAGAATTTTTTTGAAATTTCGGCTCTGTCATAGTAAAATCAGATAGATGAATACCTGTTGTGGATAATGATTTTGTTAAACACATTTGGTATTTGGTTCTACAGGTTATACAGTGACGTTGCAAAGAACTGCTGTAACATTATGGGAAAGTCACATTAAAAAAATACTAGTTGAAACTAAAGACAAAATAGAATCGGTAAACAGCTTCCTGTGTTCTTCTAAATTTCTTATGGCACAGTAAACATTAAATTGCCAACTATTTTGGAAATTTCGTTCTCGAGTTACATGCGGATTTGTGTCACACCAGTAATGCGAATTATGTCTATTAAATAATCCATTTTTTGTAAACTTGGATTCATCACTCCATATAATATTGTCCAAAAAGGAAATGTCATCTTGGTATCTCATCAACATAAACTCACAAAACTGAATCCGTTTTAAGAAGTCTGCTTCGTTTAATTTTTGCACCATATGTAAAGAATATGGGTGAAATTTATGTTTATGAAGAATTCTATGAATCGAACTTTTGGCGAGACCAGATTCCAGTGCCGCTTGCTTAATTGACATAGTTGGAAATGCTCTAAAGTAACCTAATATTGCAATTTCGACATTTTCATTATCCACAACAGGTTTTCTTCTATCCGGTTTTATTACTACAGATCCGAAATTTCTAAAATTTTCTACCAGACGCTTTACTGTACTTCGCGAGGGCTTTACCTTGTCTGGATATCGTACTGCAAATGTATCACATGTTCTTGATATTACTTTGTTACATTGTCCGTAAATAATAAATAAATTAAAATAATCCTCATTACTAAAATTTAAACGCTGGCCAGGCATCTTGTGTAATAATTACTTCTTTACTATGCACTATTATTTGACAACTTATTGTTGTTTGATAGTTTGATTGTCAATAACGATTGTTCCTACCCATAGACCCCTTGATAAAGTTAAGTTAATGTGAAAATTGAAGAAAAAGTAAAAAATTGCAATTATCTCTAAAATTAGTAACCACAGCCCCTACAATGCCTACATCACGTGAAAGATAATTAATTTCTGCACAAGATAGGCCAAAAAAATACAGGGTGTTCCATTTAAGTTAACAAAGATATAACTCTTTGAAGTTATCAAAATGTACAGTCGAAAATTAAACACTCGGTATCATATTTTATAATTTATGGATATTCTGGAAGATTGTTCCATACGTGTTCTACTCATATACCGAATCTCAAATTGATATCTAATTGCTGGAATAAAATACAGAGGACCTCGCACAACCTTGCATCTGTCAAATTTTTCATAAAAATGTCAATATCTCAAAAACTACAAAATTTAGGAACTAGGTTTGTTATACAAAGTGACCTTAGAATTTCAAGTAGAATCCAAAAATGCAAAAATATATAGGGTGTTCCATTTAAAATAACGAAGATAGCATCGACTTCCGGTATAACCGGAAGTGCTATGACCTTGAAAATATTTTAGTTGTATTGCACCCACTGACTTGGATAA
The DNA here is from genome assembly GCF_000390285.2 of Anoplophora glabripennis. Taxonomy (NCBI): domain Eukaryota; kingdom Metazoa; phylum Arthropoda; class Insecta; order Coleoptera; family Cerambycidae; genus Anoplophora; species Anoplophora glabripennis. The sequence goes on from NW_019417926.1 coordinate 17,161, forward strand.
GCTGCCAAATTTTCAAATTTTTCAAATAAGTACTTTTCCAGATATCGATCGCGACGATTCCCGGTGGGATACACTGTATATTGTTATGATAATGTGTGTGTACGAGAGTTTATGTTAGCGCCAAAAAAATTTTATTGTTGTGATATCAATTTGGTTTTGGTGTATTGGTGGCTGTATACCTTTGCCCTACCTAGCTCTAGACTCCTCTCAGTAGTCAGTTCTGTTCACTATAAGCTTTAGCAAGAAACCACACACAATCACAGCTATAAATACAAAATTGTTATTAATAAATGAATTTATTATTGTTTTGTTATCTATATGTCAAAATTTGTCAATAAAAGCTGTTAAACATAATAGTCAATATTTTGAAGTATTTCACACTATTTACAAAACCTTAAACAAGATGTTATATCGATACGACCGTTATAATTAAATTTCATGTATGACTGGTTGCATACATTAAGACATTGACATTTTATCTTATAACTTCTTGTTTAACAACTGGTTATTTTTTTCTAAGATTAATATTTAATTTTACAAAGATTGGCCAATTTTGATTATGTCTGATATAGTTAAATAAATTTGTTTAATATGAAATTAGTGACTTGCTAAACTTTTTATATACTAACTTCTTACTTTTGAAAATCTGTATCAATCTATTTCGTATACGAATTTTACTTTTATTATAAAGGTACCTTTTATACGTATTATCGATAATGACTTGTCGACTGATTTCTCTCCTTTACTCTGCTTGATTGTTTTCCTTAATTCTTGTCTATCCTATCTCGCTTCCTTTCAGGAACCTGTCGACTATGCTGCTTTCTTACTGGTCTCCTAGTCCCTGCTACTGATATGCGGTTTTCTTACTGCTCTCCTGGATCCTGCTACTGATATTCCGTTTTCTTACTGGCCTCTGGAACCTGCTACTGCTATTCCGCGTTCTTTCTGTCTTCCTGGACCTTGTTTGTTGGTGCTCCGCTTGTCTCGTATTTCTTGGGTCACTTATTTTACCACTTGGTACTTTTAAATTCTTGATTTCTCCAACTTGAATCTTTTTACACTCTCTCGCTTATTAACTGCTTATATTTCTATAGGTTTTCTTTTCTTTCTTCAACAACTGTCGTTTTTCAAAATTATTTCTGTAACTAATCAATAATAATCTATTTTCTTTTTTACTATCTTGATTTTTCTTTTCCTTCTAAAGGCCTTTCCACATATCTTTTAACGTGCCATTTTCCTTTTGTAATTCACTTCACTTCACTTTCTCCTTTGCACTTATACACCCTATTCTACTTTCTTTACAATCAATTTTGCCTTATACTTCAAAATATTTCTTATTTTATAATATTATTTGACCTTTCTAGTGACTACTGAATTCCTTGTGGATCCCACTTTAAATTTGACATTTTTCTGACATATCCTTTTAATTAATCTACAAATTGTCTTTCGATTTTAATATCTTTTATTAACTCTTATTCTACCTTATTTTTTAACTATTTAATCAAACTCTGGCATTTTAACTTTTGTTTGCTATCTACCAATTCTGCATTTTAATTAATTTCAACTATATTTTTCTTATAACATCTTGGCATATGCTCCAATTGACTAACATGATAATCAACTCAATAATAAATTTTGTAATAATCATTTCAACCATTGCCTTTACCGCTTTGTCTTTTAAATAAATATTTAATTTAAATTTTACTTTTCTCTCGTTAATCTGATTTCATCTCAATATATATATATATATATATATGTATATGTATATACATCTTTCTATCATTAGAGCGTCCATACGAAAATGCTGTTTGTGGCGTCCACCAATGGAATAACATACTTGTAGTCCTTTTCTTTCTGTATATACTGTTCCTTCTATTAAAGAATTACGAATATAAACTAACAAAATAAAAATTATCTTGATTACGGTTATGAACACAGGTATATGGCCTACAGTAGAGCGTCATTTCATTAGTCTACCACCAGAGCGTCTCTAATATACGTTTTTACTTATACTTTATCGCTTTTAAAGCGTCCGACGTGTATATTCTTATTCATTCTATCGATATTACAGCGCTTTGCGATGTTGTCACTTTGTGCGTATGTTTATTATTGTAACCGTAAGAGACAGATTAGATAAATGTAAGAGTAGAACGCAGCAATTAGACCTAATCATTTATATTAAAAACATTCTGTCAATGAGAATTACTAATGAAAAATTGTTACTAAACCGAAATTATTATGATTTATTAGATGTGGCGAGAAAAGACATAAAAAATAGTTTTAATGTAGCGGTTTCTTAACTTAATATTATCCATGAAATTACTTTGACTTGATACAGATAATAAATTGAATGGCATGATGAAGGGGTATGATAATTCAAATTCGCCACTTCTTGCTGTAGAACCACTTTAGGAAAGAATTTTAAGGAACAATTAATTACCGAAGAGACGGTTTCGATATTTGAATACGTTTACGAGATGAGTACAAGGAACTCTTCACGTTTTTCTGTTGCATATGCTGTAATATGGTACAGAAAAAATTTAAGCCTTTTACCTAAATAGTACCTCTAAAATTTTAACATTACCTTTATCAGCTGGCAAAATTTTACTATTATTTTTTCCTGAATATATGAATATCTTTTTTTCTAATGAAAAGTTATTTCTAGTTAGGTACATTTTATTGAGTTCAGTTTTTGATCTAATTCTGTATTAATTAAGTAAGTTTAATGTCAATTTTTGTGCAGTCTGTTGATGTTATTATGTTAAATTTAGGAATATTTTAGAAGTAATTTTTCATATGTAGGAAGTTGTCTATTTGACAGATGACTATTTTTAGTATACTACATATACTAGATCTATGATATTAACTATAACAGAATTGCCATTTAAATTTAAATCTTTGATTTGTCTTTCTTGATATAATCTAAATAAATTACATCAAAAATCGAAAACTTGAGAAATATGAAATTTGCGATCACGCTTGGGAAAACGGTCATAATATTCAATGAGGTTTGGCTAAAACTTTGGAAAAGTAAAATAATGCCGTTAAAGGAAAACTAAAAGAGACTACGATCATTTTATTGAATGATGAAAGATGAGTATTAAATCATTCTGTGAACTTGGATCCTTGCTGTCTACAGAATTTAAAGGATCAAGTAAGTAATAATAATCAGTACATCCCGAATGTAATGTATAAATTCTATAAAATTTAAGGAATTTATTTTTTACAAAATCGCCGAGACACGTCGGAAGATTTTAATTAAATACCATGTTCTGATATGGTTGCCATTTAAAAAAATTGTTACTGACGTCTTAACTTCCTCAATAATGTCATAAAAGACTCGAAAACCATATCAAAACATGGCATTTAATTAAAATGTCTCGTCGTGTCACGGCAATTTTGTGAAAAATAAATACCTTAAGTTTTATTGAATGTATACATTACATTCGGGACACACTGTATAATAAACATCATACGATATCTCTAGCTTATCAAAAGAACTAAAACGGAAAGTAAAGAAAAGTTCAGAAGACGAAAACATAGATTTTCGAAACGTTAACAAATACTTAAAAGTGCGAGGGTTCCATACAGTTTCATAGGGTTCCAAAAAAAAATAACTCGAAATATATAAACGTTAGCGTCAGTTAAAAAATATCCTAAAAGAAGGAAATTTCCTACAAAAATGACCCAAAACTACCGAATCTCTATCGTCATTATTTACAATTTTATTTTAATGTTGTAAATAGGGCTTTCAGCGTCAAAAGCAATGCACGTACGGCGCCATGAAACTGACCTTAAGACATATTTTTATGATATTAAATGTCTACATATACAAATTTCAAAAAATTATCATATTTCCTTAGACACTTGAATAAACAAAATTCAATTGTTTAAAAAAATGATGCTAAAATTATTTCGCTTCGTGGAGACCTTTTGACAACTATACTTAACGAGACCACCTTATTGCGATGTCGTAAATATTTATAACTCAGTTATTAGTTTTCATAGTTAACAAAAAATAAAAAATAAAAAATGGTCAAAATATTTTTTTTTTTTTTTGGGAGAATAATGTTGGCACTGTTTTTATGAGTATGTTAGAAAGTTACATTAAAATACATTAGCTAGTATTTTAATAAAAGAATTCTATATTGTTTAAACAATTCGAGTATTCGGTTTATGAGATATAAACAGTCAAAAACTGGATAATACGAAGAAAAGCTTAATTTTTTATAAACAAATTCATGTAACTACAAACTTGGTCGAAAGCTCATTTGAAACATCAATAATTAATATTCTATAAAACTGTATCTTTAATAATTTAAAAATTATAGCTCTTTATAAGTAAACAAATCGCATGGCCGCTTTGACTTCCGGAGAATACCAAACCAAAAAATTCTGTATCACGAAAAAATATTTTTTTGACAAAAAAATTATACTTATGTGGTTGGTTTTGTTAAAAATAACAGCACGTTTGGCATTTGTTTATAACAAATTTTTAAGTAAATAAACAAATTTTCAACAAAAAATTTGTTTTGTGCTGTGATCTTCTGGAGAATTGCAAATTATATGTTTAGAGAAAAAAAGAAAGATTCTTAATATACTATTTAAACAACCATAAAATAAAATAACTATTATAAATAATTAAAAAAAAATTTTTAATCTGTTAAAATCATAATATACACTAAAGAATGAAATGCAAAAAATATTTGAAAAATATGTAATTATTGCATTTGTTTATAGAAATTATTTAAACAAATGTACTGAAAAATTTTTAGCTAATGTTTTTTAATGTCACTTTCTAACATAAAGACAGTACCTACTTATTTGCCCTTAAAAAGTTATTTTGACCACATTAAATTTTTTGTCAACTAAGAAAATTAATAACAAAATGAGTTATAAACTATTTAAGATATCGCAATAAGGTGATCTCGCTAAGTATAGTTGTCAAAAGGGCTCTACAAAGCGAAATAATTGTAACACATTTTTTTAACTTTTTTTTAACAATTTTCCAACTTTGAATGTTAACGTGAACTCTAAAGTTTCTAGTTAATCAACAATGATCGTACTTGTTGAAAAATCGATCAGGAAATTATTTCTCGACGGATTTTTTTATTCAAGTCTAAATAATACGATAATTTTTTATATTAACATGTAATATCATAAAAAATTTCGGTTTTGCGGCGCCGTACGTGCATTGCTTTCGACGCTAAAAGCCCTACTTTCAACATTAAGTTAAAATTAAAAATAATGACAATAGAGAACGGGACTTGGTACATTTTTATAGGAAATTTCCTCTTCTTTTAGGAAATTCTTTCAAATTGACTGATTCTAGATTAATCAGAAATAGTTAAAGTTAAATGAAATATAAATCGTAATGTATGGAATACAGCCATGCCAAATCAAGGGACGCCCAAAACGCGAGAGAATATATGATGTTATCGTATATTTCTAATATACACAGTCTCCAAGCGGCGATCAGTCGAACTAATATTATACGGCCGCTATATATTTCTATGAATTAAATCATCAAAAAAGCGTCCACCTAAATTTTGTTATCATGTTTCATAGCTTATTGTACACACTTTAACATTGGATGTGCATAGAGCGTCCATATATGGACGCTCCAAACACAAGGACGTATTAAATGCAAATTGTAAATGTATGGACGCTCTAATGACGATAGGATATATATATATATATATATACAGGGTGGACCAGCTTTTTCGTGACAAACTTTAAGGGTATGTTCTGCGTCCAAAATAACCGTACTTTGCTATACAAACAATAGTCCAAAATTGCTTCGTTACGAAAGTACAGGGTGTTGAAGTTTATTCTGATAAATAGAAAAATACATTTTTTTTTAAACCGCTTAAGATAATTAAATGAAATTTGACAGGTGTCAATAGCAATGGAAGACTTAAATTTTGCAATGCAAAAGTTTCTTTTACTGTCACCAGTGGCGCGAGTAGCGGATCGTTAGTGACTATTTTCCAATAAAAAAATGGTACGTCCCTGGTTTTTCTAAAAATTAATGTTATTTTTGAATTCCTCGTTCAATTTGGTAGAAAAAAACTCTCTTGACTTTTTTTTGTACGATGCACCGTTTAATAAATAATAAATTACTTTAAAACTTTTCAAAGTGTTTTCCTTCAAATGGATTATTATTTGTTAGCTGCATACCAGATACACTTGCTGCAACCACCAGATAAACAAATTTACAACGACTAGTTGGCGTCGGTTTTCATGTCAACGTTTGACAAATCTTAAATAGACTTGTCTTCTGTGCAGTAGTATCAAAATGCCGTTTAGATTTTCACCGTGTATTAACAACTTTATTTTCACAATGAATACCAAAAACTAAACTAATTAAAATTATCAACAAAAACAGTCATAAAAATTGTTCAAAATGGGAACCATTATTTTCAATGCACAACTCGCACCTACGTACAATACATCTATTTAAATTAATTAGATGCGGTATTATTGCATTACAACCATTTCTTATACGAGTAATAAGTTCATCTTGTGTGTTCACGGGGGTTGCATAAACTTTCTCTTTTAAAAAACCCCACACAAAGAAGTCTAACACGGTAATATCCGGAGACCGTGGTGGCCATGGAACTGGACCCCCTCTGCCAATCCANGTAGATCTCGGGATGATGGGGATTGGCGGTAAATTCAAAAACTGAAATAATAGAAATAATATATATGTGACAAAATATATGTGTAGAACATGTAATTAATTACTTTAAAATCAATAAGTCAACACAAATCATACTTATAAGGAAGGTCAATGAACTCCAGACAGCATTACATCATTCTTATTCGGTATTGCATCAATATCAGCATATGAGTGGAATTGGCAGGAAATTCAAAGCAAAATTTAGAAGTATTATCTTATGATCTTCATAATTATTTCGATGGCTATCATGATATGAAAAAATTCAACATGATTATCGATTTACCTAATAATAAACTGATAGAACAAAATTTAATATTCCAGGCTTCATTATCGTGTTGGTACTTGACCTTGAATTCGTTTACGAAACTAAATGCTTGCATAGTAGATCTCGGCATGAGGGTATTGGCGGTAAATTCAAAAACTAAAATAATAGAAATAATAATAATAATAATAATAATAATAATAATAATAATAATCTTTATTGCCCAACAGATAACATCCATTTATAGGACAAATTGTTTACAGAAAAGTTAAATGCTTAACACGTATAGACATAAGACACATCGAATGAAGTACGCAGAAGGCTAGTAATATTGTATGTGCATACAATACCCAAAAAAAGAACATATAATATTCTTATATAGAATTAAACCTAAATCAAATCACCATATCTTATACCAACAGTTTCAACTATCTGATTGAGGCTGCTAAAATTAAGATCACACAAATCTGATATTTTATTGAAATTTCGGCACATAATATGTACTGGGGACATCATGAGACACTGCGACCTTGCTCTAGCACAAATAAATGTATAGTTCTGACGAGAGTTTATACGAGGAATACAAAAACAAAACTGGCACAATAGGGATGGACATTCTAGATTATTGTGAAATAAATTATATAAAACTTTTATACTTGCTAGAACTCTACGAAACTCCAGAGAAGGAATATTGAATCTGTTAAGTAGAGTAGATTGGTTATAGCCTCTCTCCGGATAAAAGCCATCTATTTTGAGTGACATAAATTTCAAAAATTTCCTTTGTACATTTTCCAATGACAGCTTCAGATAGTTGTAACGTGGGTACCATACCAATGAACAATATTCAAGCTTAGATCTTACGTATGAGTTATACAGAGACTTAAATGCAATTTCATTTGAAAATAACTGACAGTTGCGCACGATACAGCCTAACATTTTTAAAGCAGATGAAGTAATATCATTTATATGTTTAGAGAAAGTAAGTTGTGAGTCAAACAAGACACCCAAGTCTTTTATGGAGTCCACCCTGTTAAGTACCTCAGAATTAATTTTGTAATGATATGTTACTGGATGCAATTTACGAGTGTAAGTTACGACCTTGCATTTCATTATATTTAATTCCAGACAATTACTAGTGCACCAGTCGTTTAATAAATCTAATTGGTCTTGTAACTT
>NW_019417926.1:26116-29941 GCF_000390285.2 Anoplophora glabripennis
CCAAACAGCATTACATCTTCTTATCATGCGCAGAACATACTTGTAACTTAATAACTTAATTCCATTAAAATTACCACGTTGGCATATATTGTAATCTACAAGAGAGTAAAAGAGGTCAATGAACTCCAAACAGTATTACATCAATCCCATCAGGTATTGCATCATTCGATTGAGGTCACGTGATCGATCGTTGATATTGAGATTCAACGTTAAATATGAACAAAAATAAAATATGTTTAATACATGCGCAGAACATACTTGCAATTAGTATCTTATTTCCATTAAAATCCCCAAGTCAGCAAAAATTGTAACCTAATAGAAACAAGAAATATATATTTATTATTTTATTTTTATAGCTTATTATAATACAGAGTTAAATTGCTACAATGGCATCAAGTTCTTTTTAACAGAAAGTACAAAATTTTACATGCATTCCACAAATCCAACAGAGTTCCAAGTGACCGCAAGGTAGAAAAATTACGTTTCGTTCTCGCCTTCGACATATTCCGCAAACCTTTTCAGGCGGTCCCCAACATTCGTCCTCAGGAATGGAATTTCGCATTACTTCAATTGGCCTCCTACCAAAAATTACACTCTTTAAAAGCACTTATTGCTACACATGATTATGATATACTGAAGAATAATCGATCATCTTGGTGCGTCCTGCCGATTAATAAGTTTTTAAGTTAGACATAATCTGTACAATTAGCAACACTTTTATTTTTAATATTAAAACTCGCGGAAAAAAAAATGTGAGGTTGGACCGAAGACCCTGTCCGCGAGTGAACGATTCCATTCGAAAAAGGTACACACAGACGATCGATTCGCCGCTCGCTTACGCTTTTGATTTATTTTTGTGCCTTCTTGGTGATTTTGGTGTTGTTGGATGCTTGCTGCAATTAAGGGGTAAGTGTGCAACTTCACATTCGCAACTTTTTTTTCTCTTTAATTTGGTCATATAGTCCACAAACGCAACATTTTTTGGTTCTTCGAGCCAAGGATAGTTTGAATCAGTTTTGTTTTTAAAAAAGTGAGGCTAATTGTTTATTATTTATTTTTATTACTAAAATAATTATGAATTTTCTCGATTTCAATTATAAAACGTATAATTAGCAGTAATTTTAAGTGCCTGATATTTCGTTCGCTAAACCACCAAGATAGTACACTGAAGTTTTTGCGCTCTTTTTATAGTAGCTGGGCAGTTTTTAAGTTCTGTCGTATACTGTGATTGCCATTTATTGTAAAATATTAAATCGCGTATATTTCTATACATTTAAATATTAAACCGCATTTCTTGTTTGACTGCTATCTCGATATATCTGTTGAGCATTACGGCTTCATCTAATAACGTTAAAAAGGCTAAAGCTTTTCGAGACATTGCTAAAAATCATCTGAATGAAATATTAGAGATTGGAAATGATGCAGTTACGGATGTTTCGCGTCATACGCAATTTGCATTAAGGTATAAAAATATTGAAGACATTTATACTGAATTTAATACGCATCATTCTAATTTAATAGCGCTTTTATCGATATCCGAACCCGAGGCATTAGTTGCCGAGGAAAATATCCGAAAACAAATCGATGATATGTATTATTCCATACAAACTATTTATCACAATATATTTGATGATAAACATAAACAAGATAACTCAACAGATACAGCAGGTAACATGAAGCAAAGTAACATAAAATTACCGAAACTAAATTTACATGTTTTCGACGGTAGTTATAAAAATTGGAAACCATTCATTGATTTATGTAACTCTTTGATTCACACAAATAATTCTCTGTCGTCTGTGGAAAAGTTTCAGTATTTAGTTTCTTCTTTATCACCGGAACCTCTTCAATTTATTAGTCTTCAAATTACAAAGGATAATTATGAAATTGCATATAATAAATTAATTAAAAGATACACGAATAAGCGTTTTTTGACCAGTTCATGTTGGTCAGAAATTATAGACTTACCTAAATGTAACAATGATTCCGCTGAAGCATTAAGACATTTACTTAATGTTATTTCGGAAAATTTAGAATCTCTACAAATTTTAGGTCTCCCTGTTGACCAGTGGGATTATGTATTATTTCATATAGTTGTACAAAAATTAAATCAAATGTTATTGAACGCTTTGAATTACAACATTGTAGCTCTGATATACCATCCTACATTGTCCTCAGCGAATTTTTAGAAAAACAATGTACTGCTTTTGAGGCAATTGACTTATCAGTACATAAATTTAATTATAAACTTAACAGAGGTTTTAAGAAAAGCTTTTCGCACCTTAAAGACAACAGCCAGCGCTATAGTTTATTAGCCAATGTTAATACGCATAAAGTTTCTTGCCCATTATGTAAGAAAAATCATTTAATAAGTAAATGTCCTACATTTACTCAAAATTCTCCGCGTGACCGTTATGCACTTGTCAAAAATCATAATTTGTGTGTAAATTGTTTAAGTAACATACATACATTANAGCCAATGTTAATACGCATAAAGTTTCTTGCCCATTATGTAAGAAAAATCATTTAATAAGTAAATGTCCTACATTTACTCAAAATTCTCCGCGTGACCGTTATGCACTTGTCAAAAATCATAATTTGTGTGTAAATTGTTTAAGTAACATACATACATTAAAAAATTGTCATTCGAATTCAACTTGCAAAACTTGTAATAGTAAACATCATTCGATGTTGCATTTTAACGCACCCATTACGACACCTGCAATACCTGTTGCAGATATTAACAATGAATCGCAAAATGAAGTCGCGGTAAATGCACCTAGTTCTTCTTCAGTTAATGTTTTAACAAATTCTGTCTCAGTTATTAGCTACTTCTTTAATAGAAATCGCGGATGCTCGTGGAGTGTACCATACTGTTCGAGCTTTGATAGCGCTTTGATTGCGCTAGTCAGGCCTGTTTTTAACACAATCTTGTTTTTCTAAATTAGGCTTGCTTAAAAAAAGATTATCTACAAATATAAAGTGTTTAGGTGAATTATCTTCAGGGGCTTCTTATATAACCTCTAGTAATATGCGTCCAGTAGAATTATTAGAACCTACGCTGGAAATTGATTTAGTAGTTGTTCCACAAATATGTGAAAAAATGCCGAATTGTAATTTTTCTGCGACTAATTGGAGTCATATCCGCAACATTAAATTAGCAGATCCAAATTTTAATCGCCCCGGAAAAATTGACATACTTCTAGGTGCTGATATATTTTCGCAAATTATACTTGATGGCAAATTAGTTGGAAAACCGGAGGAACCAATAGCAATTAACACAATTTTCGGATATATTCTACTGGGTAAAACTAATTGTCAAAGTGATATGCGCATAGTAAAGTCATTTTGCATTCAGACAGATGCCAATCTAGATAACACTCTTCGAAAATTTTGGGAAATTGAGGAAACTCCTACAGTAGCAGTTACCGAGCTCCCACATACGAAGAACAACACTTTATATCAACCCATTCACGCAACAGCTCTGGTAGATACATTGTATCATTACCTTTCAAATCGGATTTTATTAATTGTAATTTTCCTGAATCGAAAGATATCGCATTACGTAGATTTTTAAATCTTGAAAAACGCTTAATGTCCCATAAGGAATTATATTTACAGTATTCTGCATTTATGAGGGAATACTTGGAATTAGGTCACATGTCATTAATTAATTCTTCGACAAACACTGATCCTAATTATTTTTATATTCCGCATCATTGTATTATAAAACCTTCTAGTACAACCACCAAATTGAGAGTGGTATTTGACGCATCTGCTTCTGGACCTTCTTCCAGTGTATCACTAAATGATGCACTTTATATT
>NW_019417926.1:31403-56812 GCF_000390285.2 Anoplophora glabripennis
TATAATTTCAAAAATTTTAGAAAAGTTGGAAAGGATAGATATAGGACGATAATTTTCAATATTCACTTTGTTGCCATTCTTAAAAATTGGACACACCTTTGCTTGTTTCCAATCAAGTGGAAATATATTTGTCTTCAAACATAAGTTAAATAATATTTTTAAAGGAACAACGAACACAGATATACAATCTTTTATAATGAATGAGGGTAATTTATCTGGCCCAGATGTCATCTTATTTTTTAATTTTTTGGAAGCTAATAAAATTTCAGATTCAGATATAGGTTCAAAATTGATGAATGCTGAGTTATTGTATGAATTATTAGAAATATTGAGTTCAGAAGTAGATGGAATAAAAACACTTTCAAAAAATTTTGCAAAAGCATTGACGATGTCTTGAGAATTATCTAAACAAAGATTTCCATCCCTCATTTTGCCGGGTATTCTAGTACATCTATTTTTTGAATGAATAAAAGACCAAAACTTTTGAGGATTGTATGAAATTGAATTTTGAACATTGTCTAGATACTCCTTATAAGCTTCCTTAATCTGATCTTTTATTAACCTTCGCAAATGTTTAAATTTATTTAAAATGTGTGAGCTCTGACGTTCTTTATGCTTTTTAAAAAGTTTAGCCTTAATTTTGATATTTTTTATAATTTCAGGAGTATACCAAGGTGGATATGTATGACTATAGTTTCTATATAAAGGCACATGGATATCAAATATTTCATACAGACGTTCATAAAAAATTTTTAAGGCCGCATTAATATCATCATAATCATTTAAAAATGACCAGTTGGTATGAAATAAAGTATTATATAAATCTGGGAAATTAGCTTTTTTGAAGTTATAGAGTTTTTGATTAATATTAGTTTGACAGGCACTCTCATTGATAAGTATATACTCGAAATCTATAATTAACGCAGGACGATGCAAGTCCTCAAGAACAAGAGGTGTATCATCATGTACAACTTTACATTCAGAATTTGATAAAATTAAATCAAACAAACGGAGATTATGATTTAATACATTATTATACTGACAAAGATTAAGTATATTTATTAAGTTATTAATTGCATTCGTTTTTCTGTCTGCATTGTCTAGATTAACAAATTTAGGGATATTAAAGTCTCCCATGAGTATAACTATTCCGTTATTAAAAAAATCAAGCTGCTCCAAACATTCACAAAATGATTCAAAAATGTCAATAGGCACAGAAGGTGGACTATAAATTACTGATATATAAACTATTTTATGGAAAAATGAACATTTACATACCAGAAAATCAATTAATGGAAAAGTGTTGTCAATGAAAGACGTATCAATACTATCACAAAGGATAGCATTCTTGACAGCCAATAATACACCTCCCCCTCCAAGTTTATCTACAAGTTTCAAGTTTCGGTCTTTACGATAAACCCTATAAGAATCCGAAAACAATTCAGTACTAGACACATCTTCGCGCAAATTGGTTTCACTAAGAGCTATCACGTCATATTCTTCAGTAGACACTGCTGATGAAAAAAAATTAGGTCACATGTCATTAATTGATTCCTCGACAAACACTGATCCTAATTATTTTTATATTCCGCATCATTGTATTATAAAACCTTCCAGTACAACCATCAAATTGAGAGTGGTACTGGACGCATCTGCTTCTGGACGTTCTTCCAGTGTATCACTAAATGATGCTCTTTATATTGGACCTAAACTTCAGAAGGATATCTCTGTAATTTTTTTAAATTTTCGCATTCACGCATTTGCTATAGTGTCAGACATTAAACAAATGTATAGGCAAATATTAATTACTACGCATGATAGAAAATATCAACGTATATTTTGGCGCTTTAATCAGAACGATCCAATTTTAACGTATCAATTAAATACAGTAACTTACGGTGTGAACTGTGCACCATTTTTAGCTCTTCGAACTTTATGATATTTATGTATGATATTGTGACAGGTTGCAACTCATTACATGAGGCAAAAACTCTTGTACAAGAATTAACGCAATTATTTAATCGTGGCGGATTTAAATTACGCAAATGGGCATCAAACGAGCCGTTAGTTTTATCTAATCTAGATGAATCGGATTGTTTTCAAAATTCGCGCAATTTTGATTCCTCAAATCAAGAAATTCTAAAAGTATTAGGTTTCAAGTGGAATCCGAATAGTGATTGCTTTACTTACAAAGTTGAAGTATTGGATAGACCTGCAACAAAACGAACAATTTTGTCAGAATTAGCAAGAATTTTTTATCCCTTAGGGTATTTGGCGCCCTTAACATTTTTGGCAAAACACCTCATACAACATTTATGGGTTCTAAGGTTGGATTGGGATGAATATCCACCAGAAGACCTTCAAAATTTGTGGTCGCGTTATAAAACAGATTTGTGTACTCTTTCGGAATTAAATATTTCTCGTTGTTTATCCGTTGATACTTACGCTACTTGCGACATACATGCCTTTTCGGATAGCTCCGAACGTGAACATGCGTCCGTACTTTATTTTTGTTTTACTTATCCTAATAACACAAAACTTACGCGTCTCATTTATGCCAAATCTAGAGTAGCTCCGCTCAAGAAAATTTCACTTCCTAGACTTGAATTATGCGCCGCGGTTCTACTAAGTGATATATTAGATTTTAGAGTCTAAGCATATGAAACAAAAATTTCCTTTGATAATATTTACGCATGGTCCGACTATAACGCTTCATTGGATAAAAAATTCTCCGTATCGTTGGAAATCATTTATAGCTAATCGGGTGAGCAAAATTCAAACTAAAATGTCACCAAATTGTTGGCGTTACGTTCCATCTCAGGAAAACCCTGCGGATTGTGCAAGTCGCGGCTTATTACCTTCTGACTTGGTATGTCATCAGTTATGGTGGTCAGGTCCGCCATGGTTGAAATTAAATGAAAATTTTTGACCGCAACAAAATTTTGATTAGTCGGAAATTGCACCTAATTTAATTGAAGAAAGAAAAATTACGCTTTTAAATACTCTCGCATGCGAACCTTTTACAGAACTTTTAAACAGATTTTCCTCCTTACATAAAATTCAACGCATAATTGCCTATTGCATTCGTTTTGTATACAATATAAAAAATCCGCGTAACAAAAAACCTAATGCTTTCTGTTCATTGGATTTGCACGAAGCGCTTTTAATCGTGATAAAATTTGTACAACAAATCGTTTTTGAGACAGCTAAAGACGGATTGCTTAGGGTGGGCTGACGTCTTACGCATTCTAATATACACTATAACAGAAAATTTCCCATATTGCTACCTAGAAATCATCGCATTACGGAGCTTCTCATTGAAAAATATCATCATGACTATTTGCATACTGGCTTGCAAACGCTGCATTATTTAATATCACAACATTTTTGGATTCTCTCCGCAAAAAGAGCAATACGTCACACATTGACAAAGTGTTTAAAATGTTTTTGTGGATCTCCTTCATTTATACAACCCAAAATGGGAGACTTACCTTCCTTTAGAGTTAATCAATTGAAAACATTCTCCTGTGTGGGTGTTGATTTCGCAGGACCTATTTTTACTACTGCCATAAAAATGCGTGGCGCAAAATCTACTAAATCCTATATATGCCTTTTTATCTGTTGCGCTACAAAGGCTATTCCTTTAGAGCTTGTCTCAAATTTATCAAGTGATGAATTTTTAGCAGCCTTGCGAAGGTTTATTGCACGTCGCGGTCGATGTTCGCAAATCTTGTCCGATAGAGGTAGTAATTTCTTAGGAACATCGAGAGAATTGATTAATTTAATGAAAGATGCATCGGAAACGGAAAAAATAACATGGAAATTTAATCCCCCTTCAGCTCCACATATGCGTGGACTTTGGGAAAGCAATATAAAATCTGTCAAGAGACATATAGTTCCAGTAATTGGTGATCATTGATCAAATATTAACAATTGAAGAAACATATACATTACTTACACAAATAGAGGCTATTCTTAATTCACGGTCTTTGACTCCGATGAGTTCTGATCGACAGATCTCACGATTTTAAGCCCAGTTCATTTTTTAACTTTAAAGCCACTGTCATGTTTACCAAATCAAGACTTTTCTCATTTATCGCTCAATAGGCTATCTAGATGGCAGTTACAGAAAATACAGTCAGATTTTTGGAAACGTTGGCATGTTGAATATTTGAATACTTTACAGCAACGCAATAAATGGCACTTAAATGCTACTGATATCGCTTTAAATTCCCTAGTATTGATAAAGGAAGAAAATACTCACTCTCTTTATTGGCGACTTGGTAGAGAAACATCCAGGCGCTGATGGAATTTGTAGAGTAGTTACATTACGTACGGCACGCGGCCTTCTTAAGAGGCCCGTAATAAAGAATGCCGTTTTACCAATTTCTCATTAAAATGCCTATGTGCATTTTGGTGGGCGGTATGGTGCGTCCTGCCGATTAATTAGTTTTTAAGTTAGACATAATCTGTACAATTAGCAACACTTTTATTTTTAATATTAAAACTCGCGGAAAAAATGGTGTGAGGTTGGACCGAAGACCCTGTCCGCGAGTGAACGATTCCATTCGAAAAAGGTACACACAGACGATCGATTCGCCGCTCGCTTACGCATTTGATTTATTTTTGTGCCTTCTTGGTGATTTTGGTGTTGCTGGATGCTTGCTGCAATTAAGGGGTAAGTGTGCAACTTCACATTCGCAACTTTTTTTCTCTTTAATTTGGTCATACAGTCCACAAACGCAACACATCTAATGATTAAATTTACAGAACAAAAGTTGTGTTTTTAGTCGCTCTGTTCCTTGATAACAATTTGAATATTGCTATTGTAAGTTGTTACAATCAGTGGTTTATACAATAGAGGTGGTAGGATTGTAATTCTTGAAGGTGCTGCGCTACTAAACCGTATGTTGTTGTTGATACCAATCAATCTGGAGAGCTGCGGCAAAGATGTGGCGTTTATGCTGTTTTCGCTACATTAACTTATTACCATAATACTTTTGGATGATTTTTGCGATGCTCCTCAGTACTAACGCAGTTGTAGCAACTGTTATAAAGTAAATAAGCCCAGAAATTGTATTCATATCTGTTTTCGTAGCCTCAGACGCCACGATGAGTGCGTCTACATATACATCTTCATAATCGGAGCAGTTTAAAATAGGTAATGGCCTCCAGACATCGAAATCTCCAATCGATTTATCTTGAAATGTTATTCTCAACTTGTAGAATTTAGAATCTTCCGGAATTGGCGCCCCGAAGACCCTCAACTTTCCACCATTAACTATAGTATGCCTCATCTGAGTTAACGTATGCGGACACGTATCACTTTCGCTGGCATTTCGGTAGCACACATACATTTCTTCTACGTTGTGTATATCATGTACATATAACACATTTTGTAGTACTGCAGTTAAAATTATGAAATTGAAACGTAAAACGGCCATCGTTGTTAAGCAACAGACCACTGTCTATAAACGAATGAGCTACATAATAATTTTTAAAGCCATATAACTGGTTTTTCTTATACCTGAAAAGTAGAGGGAGAGAGGAAATAAAACAAACAAGGATAAGTAAACATATATTAAGCATATTAAAATATAATAAATGTATTATAACGTAATTGGTACAATTTTTGTAGATGTAGGTCCATCCTTCGTTGCAGAAAATCGATGAGGATTCGTAAATACGTCATCCCACTTGTCTTGAATATTCATTTTTTGAAACTGTTTAGTCACTTCACATTGGCTATCGTAGTGTGTTATTTCGGATTTTAATTGGCGAATTTTTTCAAGGTGTTTATCTAATAACAGCTCGAGAATAATTCTTCTTTTAAATCTAAGTCTGTTCACAGCGAAAGATTCCCAGTATCTACGCCGAGCTGCAGTAGATGCAAAAGTCCATGTATTCATTAGATACACTTAGATTCGTCGAAAGTAACTATTTTCTTCTTCATTGCTGCAATAGGTTGTATATCCAAAGGAAAAGATCCTCGCAGTTCTTCCTGCTGCATCTGAATGTTTTATTTGGATTCATATGATATTATTATATTACATATTTTTTAAGCCAAATTCTTTACGATTTCGCTAAGTGGGAGGTGTTCGTGTACGATTATACAATAGGCGCTGGTATTATCAGGAAAATCTTGTGCTGTTTCAAATGTCCAATCTTACGTCCACGGTAGACGATTTTATGCTTTCGTCATAATAGACTGATCTTTACTGTGAGGATGAAGCATCAATGCTAGTTAATAGAGCCAATCTGAACAACCACTACATTTGAAAAGGATGTATAAGATCTACTGGGACCACTAAAAATTTTAATACAACATTCGCAGGAAGACATCTCGATTGCAACTGATTGGTATATGATAGGAGAAGGCAGTATCCAGCATAAACATAAATCGTTCATGGTAGACGATTATAATTCTGTACACAGATCGGCCATCTAAAGGCAAATGAAGATGATGAGGTGGAGATGATTGGTAAGTTACTGAATTATTCCCATATCATGCAGCTTGTTGATAATGCCACTACAGAGGTGATGTTCTTTAGTCAAACGACACTCCTCGATATAATAGCGTAAATCATTTACAAGTTTGTCGGGATAGTCTCCGCTCTCTCTTTCTAGCATATCTTCGCTGTTCTCACAATCTGTTTCTAAATTTTTATTACTTTTAACTATTGTGTGTACACCCCCTGTAATTTAATTTTTCGGAACGGTTTTATATTCCTCGGACTGGACTCTAAACGATGACGTTAGTTAATAATTTAAATATTCGGTTTTATCCTCGGGCGCCAGTTTCCCAAAATATGACGTGGGGGAAACTCCACGTATCCCTTACCCTCGGTTTAGAGTAAAGTGCACAGGTAGCTACAGTGAAGAAAATTAATTCCAGGGGTCAATGAATTTCTTTTAGGAGAAAACGGCAGAGAGTTCGGCAGAGAGTAGTTTTCTCAGTGTAGTTTTATTTTAACTATGAAATTTAACGGGAGCTCTACAAAACGATATCAGCGTTTTTGCTGGTTCGGAATGTTATCGTTTTACCTCGACGGTGAAAGAAATAAACCTATTAAGTTTTACTAGATTTATTCACACAGGGAAAATATTAATACTTATTTAAAAAAACAAATTACAAATAGTGTCAATTTTTATTTCTACCCACTACTAAACGGCTGAAATTATTTACAAGTTTCTTAACAATAATTATATACAAATTCAGACTGAAAGAGACAAAATTAAAAAGTTATGACCCCGGGTTTTTTACCATTTTGCTTATCACCTTAGAAAAGAAATAAATATTTACGAACGGGATCGAAATCAAATATTTATTGCTCTACAATCGTAGACGGTTTTTATGTACAACGGAAAAGGTGATTTTGGACGGTCTGATTAAAATATTGATAGACGTTTTTACTGGTCCCCGCTGATTCTGAAAATAAACCAAAATTTATTCGGAATTATTTCGGATTTATTTTAAACAGACGGGCGGTCAAATATCGGTATGATGGCCTAGCAAGTAATGCAAAATTAGTAAACGGAATGCGGTAAGCGGTAAGCGATAGTAATAACCAGCGAAGAAAGCCCAAGCGGTGCAAAGCGGAAAGAAAGAAAGGATGGGCGTAGAATGAATATAGCCTATCTACTGAGCTTTTAAAATTTCTTACATATTTGGGTCAATTTGTAGTCATTACATTTCTAGTTGCGAACTAATATAATTACAATGACAGATAAATTAAAAAATCTTCTAACACGACGCGGCCAATTAACCCGGTTTATAAAATTGGTAGATGATTTGACAGTTGACACAAATCTGACCGAATTAACATTACGATTAAGAAAGAATGAGATTATATGGTAAGAGTTCGACAAAATTCAATCGTTACTAGAGAAAAATGACGTGGGAAATGTAGACATTCAGACAACAGAGCGCCAATCGTTTGAAGGCAAATATTTTTCAGTAATGTCAAAAGCCGAAGAAATTCTAAATCGTATTTCAAATAAAATTCCCATTAGTTCAACTGTTACGAGTTCAACGGCAACGGCAGGTAATGATTCGTTTACCATGAACTTACCCACAATTAATTAGTATTCAGTGGCTCATACGAAGAGTGGTTGCAATTTTATGAAATATTTAAGTCACTGGTACACGATAACATAAGATTATCAGGGATACAAACGAGACGCGGCTAAAATATTACAATCCTTAGAGATATGCGAAGCCAATTACGACGTGGCATAATGTTGAGAGATAGGTGCGAAAATGACCAAATTTTGATTCATATTCACGTAAAAAATATATTTGAACTGCGGAGTGTAGTACAAGAATCGCATCATTTACTAAGAAGGGCATTTATTAGACAGCATTACAAAAGATTTACGCGCGCTAAAAACATTAGGCCAACCAACAGGCTCTAGGGACACCTTTTTAATATACTGTTAAGGAATATTCATCTCCAGACAGGGCGAACTGGAGGTACTCTGTATATCGGCGTTTTATAAACAAACGCCGGCGATATCCAAAACAAACGGAGATCAATAGTCCATTGAAATGAAGGCTGAACCTCCATTTTTTCCTCTGTCGATCAAACCTGGGCGCAAATATGTTTTCGATCCTCAGGAATCCGAATCCGCAAAAATTTTTGACCTAGATGGTCAGGAAAGGGGTCAAAAGGTCAAAAAACCGTAAAAAATAAGGTTTTTCGCAAATATCTCGTAAACTACGACAAGTAGCAAAAAAATAATTGCACCATCGTGTTCCCAGGGAAATTTTACATCGATTTTATGCTATTGCTTATTAAAATTAAATAAATTTATGTCATCTTTTGGACAATTACTAAGCACGAGAGGGGAAGTGTATATCTCCGGCGGTGGGGAGTAGTACAGCGCGCACCCTACATGTATCGGCTGACTCGCAGTCGACAGCTCTAGCAGGTGTGCCTGTTTGGAATATAATGCGATTTCAAATATAATTAGCCTGCAGTTGTAGTGGATTTTTTTTTGCTACTTTAATTTTTAAATGAAAAACCAAAAATATTACTAATGATTAATGAATGAACAGAAAAAAATTTTTAGAATGAAATACTTATTGCAAAAATGAAATATACAGGGTGTCCCGAAATTAGGGGGTAATATTTCTACAGGGTGTTCTGTGTCGAAAAAGATTACTTTTTCTTTATATAAACGTGGGTCCAAAAATTCTTCCTAAATTTACCATAACTTTTTTGTGCGTTGACTTTTTTTAACTTTTGAAAAGTATGAAATTTCATGATTTTTTATTAAAAAAAGGTACTCTTGGTTCATATTGGTAGAATGTTCCATTTTTGTGTAAAATCCGTTTAAAAATAATGTTATATGTGTTAATCATCGGGAATTGAAATTGTCAATATCGCAGATTTTGAATAACAAATATGCGTTTGACGTTATTTGCATTGACAGTTCAGTTATTTAGTTTTTGTGAATTGTTATCTTCATAAAAATTCTCGAATCTTTAGTAAATGATTATTTGACAAAGAAAAAAAAAACAAATTATTTGCAGCCAAATAAATGAATCCTCTGTTGTAATTCTTCCAAATGATTTATTTCTGTAGCATAAACTACAGCCTTCAACCTACCCCACAGAAAGTAATCTAGAGGATATAGGTCTAGAGACCGAGGTGGCCATGGAATGGGACCATCTCTACCTATCCACTTGAAAGGAAAATTACCGTTTAACCAATTTATGACATTATGGGTAAAGAGAGGTTGTTGATAGTGTAATGTTAAGCGTACTTTTAACGGTGTATCATCCAATAGTTCTCTTACATCATTTTGCAGAAAGTTTAAGTATCCTTCTGTATTCAGACAAACGGGAAACTGGATTGGTCCAAGTAGCTAGGTCCCCTAAAATTCCTGTTCACAAATTTATTGCAAATCTATTTTGAAAATTTGTGCGCTGTATTGCCTGTATTTAATGGATTTTATACAAAAATGGAACATTCTACCAATATGAAACAAGAGTACCTTTTTTTACTAAAAAACTGAAATTTCATACTTTTCAGTCAAAAGTCAAAAAAGTCAACGCATAAAAAAGTTATGGTAAATTTTACCCCCCTCCCCCCCAGTGTTGGAACGTATGTGATGAAAATTTGTAAATTTCGTTTCAGTAGCGGACTGAACACGTAAGAGTTAAGCTAATTACCAAATTTTATAAATTTATCTCTACTGGTTTCGGAGTTATTTAGAAAAAACCATCATCAGATTGTCCCCTTTAATCGGCTATAACTTCCTTAGGAAGAATTTTTGGGCCCACATTTATATAAAGAAAAAGTATTATTTCTCGACATAGAACGCCCTGTAGAAATGTTGCCCCTAATTTCGGGACACCCTGTAGTTCTCTGAAAAATTGACTAGTAAAGCCAATTCTACAAATACTTGTTCATAAAAAAAGTAAAAATTTGTATAAACAATTCTTCACAGAATGACAACCTTTTATTTCTTAATTTTAAAGATAGTAAACTTTTGAGGAATTGAATAATGAATAAAATAAGCCTAGTAGTCCGGACGAATTAGGTTTTTTTTCAAAAATCGGGCCTACCTCGAATTTTATGGGCTTAAAATTAAGTAAAAAATACACAGAATAAAAGCCTAAATTTGTGTATTTGTAGAGATCGAGCGTCATATTGTTTATAACAAAAGAAAATAAAATAATTGCTTTTTTCAGTTTTTCGCTTATATCTCCGAAAATAAACCTCTAATCGATATGAAGTAAAAATAAAAAAGTTATTAACAAAAAACTAAAAAAAACGGTAACTAGGATCCTTTTCTCGGCGATTTTTTAATATACAGATTTCAAACCAATTGCATGAAAGAGTGCTTAAAAAACATAAATTTCTTAAAAAAAGCGTCTCGATCCAACCAATAGGAGTCGAGATATTTTTTTTTATTCTGGCTGTTCTATTTACTATTTTGTAATAAACTTGGGCTCGTTGTGAAGTAGAAGACCTCCTTTATACGTTGAATTTTTTTTTGAAACGATTTGACCAAGAAATGACCAAGTAAACGTTCGTTAAAGGCAGCGCGATTCGCGCGGCTGAGCGGTAGTCAGGAGAGGGGAGTGCTGTGACGTCGTAATGCCCTTGCTGCGCTCATCTTCGCAAAATTCTTCCTTAACAAATGGATTGTGGCATTTAGAAGGCAGCTACCGATATGCTTTTTTTTTAATCGACTTTATTTGCGTGCTCAGAAGAGGTCGACGTATAAAATATTGTCTTAAAATTAACTGTTGATGCCTACGAAATTTAGCACATTTTTCTTTTCGCCGCTAATTTTGCAATAAAAAAAATGTTGTGAGCTTTCGCAAAAGCCTACCGTTGTATCAAATTTCCTCAGGAACAAAATAATTAAGTATACTTCATATCGATTAGAGGCTTATTTTCGGAGATATAAACGAAAAACTGAAAAAAAGCAATTGTTTTATTTTCTTTTGTTATAATAAACAATATGACGCTCGATCTCTACAAATACACAAATTTAGGCTTTTATTCTGTGTATTTCTTACTTAATTTTAAGCCCATAAAATTCGAGGTAGGCCCGATTTTTGAAAAAAAACCTAATTCGTCCGGACTACTAGGCTTATTTTATTCATTATTCAATTCCTCAAAAGTTTACTATCTTTAAAATTAAGAAATAAAAGGTTGTCATTCTGTGAAGAATTGTTTATACAAATTTTTACTTTTTTTATGAACAAGTATTTGTAGAATTGGCTTTACTAGTCAATTTTTCAGAGAACTACAGGGTGTCCCGAAATTAGGGGCAACATTTCTACAGGGCGTTCTATGTCGAGAAATAATACTTTTTCTTTATATAAATGTGGGCCCAAAAATTCTTCCTAAGGAAGTTATAGCCGATTAAAGGGGACAATCTGATGATGGTTTTTTCTAAATAACTCCGAAACCAGTAGAGATAAATTTATAAAATTTGGTAATTAGCTTAACTCTTACGTGTTCAGTCCGCTACTGAAACGAAATTTACAAATTTTCATCACATACGTTCCAACACTGGGGGGGAGGGGGGTAAAATTTACCATAACTTTTTTATGCGTTGACTTTTTTGACTTTTGACTGAAAAGTATGAAATTTCAGTTTTTTAGTAAAAAAAGGTACTCTTGTTTCATATTGGTAGAATGTTCCATTTTTGTATAAAATCCATTAAATACAGGCAATACAGCGCACAAATTTTCAAAATAGATTTGCAATAAATTTGTGAACAGGAATTTTAGGGGACCTAGCTACTTGGACCAATCCAGTTTCCCGTTTGTCTGAATACAGAAGGATACTTAAACTTTCTGCAAAATGATGTAAGAGAACTATTGGATGATACACCGTTAAAAGTACGCTTAACATTACACTATCAACAACCTCTCTTTACCCATAATGTCATAAATTGGTTAAACGGTAATTTTCCTTTCAAGTGGATAGGTAGAGATGGTCCCATTCCATGGCCACCTCGGTCTCTAGACCTATATCCTCTAGATTACTTTCTGTGGGGTAGGTTGAAGGCTGTAGTTTATGCTACAGAAATAAATCATTTGGAAGAATTACAACAGAGGATTCATTTATTTGGCTGCAAATAATTTTTTTTTTTTTACTTTGTCAAATAATCATTTACTAAAGATTCGAGAATTTTTATGAAGATAACAATTCACAAAAACTAAATAACTGAACTGTCAATGCAAATAACGTCAAACGCATATTTGTTATTCAAAATCTGCGATATTGACAATTTCAATTCCCGATGATTAACACATATAACATTATTTTTAAACGGATTTTACACAAAAATGGAACATTCTACCAATATGAACCAAGAGTACCTTTTTTTAATAAAAAATCATGAAATTTCATACTTTTCAAAAGTTAAAAAAAGTCAACGCACAAAAAAGTTATGGTAAATTTAGGAAGAATTTTTGGACCCACGTTTATATAAAGAAAAAGTAATCTTTTTCGACACAGAACACCCTGTAGAAATATTACCCCCTAATTTCGGGACACCCTGTATATTTCATTTTTGCAATAAGTATTTCATTCTAAAAATTTTTTTTCTGTTCATTCATTAATCATTAGTAATATTTTTGGTTTTCCATTTAAAAATTAAAGTAGCAAAAAAAAATCCACTACAACTGCAGGCTAATTATATTTGAAATCGCATTATATTCCAAAGAGGCACACCTGCTAGAGCTGTCAACTGCGAGTCAGCCGATACATGTAGCGTGCGCGCTCTACTACTCCCCAAATACGTTTCACCGCCGGAGATATACACTTCCCCTCTCTTGCTTAGTAATTGTCCAAAACATGACATAAATTTATTTAATTTTAATAAGCAATAGCATAAAATCGATGTAAAATTTCCCTGGGAACACGATGGTGCAATTATTTTTTTGCTACTTGCCGTAGTTTACGAGATATTTGCGAAAAACCTTATTTTTTACGGTTTTTTGACCTTTTGACCCCTTTCCTGACCACCTAGGTCAAAAATTTTTGCGGATTCGGATTCCTGAGGATCGAAAACATATTTGCGCCCAGGTTTGATCGACAGAGGAAAAAATGAAGGTTCAGCCTTAATTTCATTGGACTACAAGCGTTCGGGCGACACTAGGTGAAGAAGCATAAGATAGGATTATTCAGATATGAATGTTTGAAGCGGTCACATACAGTCTGTTCACTTCCTATAAATTTTTGTTAATAAAAGTGTATAATCGAATTATTAATTAACATTTAATTTAACAATACATAATAACCCTGAAATTAGACACAAATACGCGTCGCGAATGGGAAACCTTACCGAAATCTAAGAAATCACCGAAATTCGAAGAATTAATGACGTTCTTGACAAATAAATGTCAAATATTGGAAGCAATGGAAACAAAAATCATATCGAATAATAAATTCATTTCAAAAGGCCAAGAAAAACAATTCGTGCATATATCAACTAATCAGAATATCCAATAAATTGTGACTTTTGCAAAGATTGTAATCATTTTACGTTTCAATATCAGAATCTGTTACCTTTACCAATGAAATTGCGTTATTTAGAAGTAAAGAAAGCGAGTATCTGTAGAAATTGTTTAAAACCCGGACACTATTCAAAGAAATGTACCGGCCGAAATTGTAAGATTTGCCGCAAGCATCACAATACCACATATTACTAACCATATGCGACAGTGAAAGAGAGGGAAATACATTGTAGGACAAAGAAGGAGATGCATCTCAGTTAAAACCCCGGGATGCGAACGAAATACATGTAAGAAAAGAACACTTCGCTCATCTTCGGCTACTTTGCATCACTATTCGTGTATTGTCGAATAGGAGATCTTTCTGTGTTACTTTCCACAGCAACACTGCAAATGCAAATGTGCGTTATTATTTATTTGATTTGATTTTCTTGTTTATTGTTGTTTATTTACGTGTGTTTAGTTTAAAGTGACTGAATATTTTTCAATCATATCTATCGAAACATCCAGGAACAGTTATAGTTTTTTCCTCTGCGAATATTATATATTTTAACATAAAACATTGGCTTAGTGTATGAATATTCATTGACATAAGAATAGTCAAAATGAATTTTGATTTATTTGGATCAAATTATATTTAAATTTTTTTAAATATATAGAGTATTTTGTATTATAATATGTATTATTTTATTATTATACTGTGATACATTATTTTATTATTATATACTGTTATTAGTAGGCTACCATTATAAAAATGAAACAAAAATGAAAATAAATTCTGAAAATCACCATGTATTTTTTAATTCATATAAATAAGCGGCATGTACTTTTGTTAACAATAAAAATGTAAACAAATTTAGTTTTAATTACACTTTCATTATTTTTGAGAATAAAATAATCTTTCAATTGACTATGAACCAAGAAATTTTTGTAAGTATAAGTAATTTAAATTAAAAATCATTTAATATTTCATATGCATTACATTTTTCCAAATTATCTTGAAATTAATTAAACTGAATTACTGTATCCACAATTTTATCAAAACTTAACGAGGTAATAAGGAATCAGTTGCCTATGTATTTTCCTTAATACTGAATCATTTTATCTCACTTGGCAACGCTGTGCATCCCAGTTAAAGGTACAAGGTCATCGCGGCGAAACTTACCACATCAAAGAGCTGTCGCATATGGTTAGTAATATGTGACAATACCATATTGCATGATTATAATTTTCAACTAAACACACAAATAATGACGAATTAGATAATTATCAAAACACAGATCGCTCAGCAAATAAATGAAACAGGCAGTCGAATACAACTCAAAGTCAAATACAATACAAAACCGTAGTAATCAAATTGAGTCAGTCATCGGACCATGCACTTACTATTACTTTAGCTGCACACTCAAAGAGTCAACATACTACTCAAGTTTTACTAGCCACCGCAATAGTTTATGTCACAACCAACAAATAAAATGTCGTGCATTGTTAGATGCAGTAAGTTAATCGAACTTCTGCACTTTAAATTTATTTAAACGACTCAAAATACAAGGTATTCGTATTAACACGCCTATTGTTGGTATTAGCAACACTACTTGTAATATTTCATATCAAATTAAAACACAAATGCAATCAAGTAACGGATCTTATAAATTATCATTACCATTCTAGCCCAGTCATTATAGACATGAAAGAGCCTGTTTTGGGAAAAAATACTATTAGAAGTTTCTCTGCGGAATATTGTTCGGAAACCTGTTATAAATTAAATATCAAAACATCAACTCGAGGCTAGTTGGGAAACTTTGTTTTAACAGTGGTCAAAGTTATGGAAAAGTGGTTTTTTGACTCACGTTTATACAAAAAAGGTAGGTATTAAATAAGCCTATAAAATGAGAAAAGTCCGATTAAATTCCGATAATTTGTTTATGCACAAGAGCTCAAAAATGGTCGAAAATTGCCGTTTTTTTCAATTGCTAATAATTAATGCTATTTTCATCGCAGACACTTGTAATTCAGGATTTTTTAGGCTTTTTACACCCTTAATAAGTGGTAAAAATTTCAGCCCGAAAGTTCCATTGGTTTGGCGTTGGCGGAATTCGTTATCTAAGAAGATGCTATTTTCAATTCATTTTTCCCAAGCTCACAGGCGTTGTAGGGTTTCGATCATTAGTTGTTTTTGTATCTAAATAGTTATATTGACATATGCATTTACTGAGAATTTAGTTTTTCAAATTTAATTTGTTTAAAAATGACTGAAAAAATGTTAATATTTATTAAATTGTTAAGATAGGTAATTATTATCCAAAATAAAATAGTAACCTCTATACTTTAGTTTTCTTCGAATTTAAAAAAAAAATCGTTGTGGTAAGTTGATTAGAAGCTGAAATAATTTTTTTTTATTTAATCGCAGTGACCTTAATTATTAATATTAAGAGCCGAAATTTGGAGAAAGTATACACTAAGAGCTATATTTTCATGTCCTACATTAACATTAAAGTGAATTCAACTATTTAATTGCGAAAAAGAAGATATCGGCGATGCGTTCTATTACTTGGTCTGGCGAACGAGTGGGGAGAGCGAGGCGGAGCATGCGCGCTTAACAATTTAATAAATATTAACATTTTTTCAGTCATTTTTAAACAAATTAAATTTGAAAAATTAAGTTGTCAGTAAATGCATATGTCAATACAACTATTTACGTATAAAAACAACTAATGATCGAGACCCTTCAACGCCTGTGAGCTTGGGAAAATTGAATTGAAAATAGCATCTTCTTAGATAACAAATTACGCCAACGCCAAGCTAATGAAGTTTTTAGGCTGAAATTTTTACTACTTATTAAGGGCGCAAAAAGCCTCAAAACTCCTGAATTACAAGTGTCTGCGATGAAAATTACATTAATTATTAGCAATTGAAAAAAGCGGACAATTTCGACCATTTTTGAGCTCTTGTGCATAAACAAATTATCGGAGTTTAATCGGACTTGTCTTATTTTACAGATTTATCTAATACCTACCTTTTTCGTATAAATCATTTTTCTCTATGAATAACAGTTTTTTTACACGAGTCAAAAAACCACTTTTCCATAATTTTGACCATTGTTTTAACAAAGTTTCCCAACTAGTCTCGAGTTGATTTTTTGATATTTTGTTTATAACACGTTTCTGAACAATATTCCGCAGAGAAACTTCTAATAGTATTTTTTTCCCGACAAAAAGCTATAATGACTGGCCTATTATTAGTCATTCATCAAATTACAGGCAATTCACCGCAAGCTTCATTTGATCCTACGGCATGTGACATACCAGACTACATAAAACTAGCTGATCCTAATTTCTACGAATCCGATAAAATCGATATTTTATTAGGAACCACAGTATTTTTTGAACTATTAAATAGTCACAGTATTAAGTTAAATGACGAAGGATTACTTTTACAAAACACACGACTAGGTTGGATTATAGTCGGTCAAGTTCAAACAATAAGACAATCGATAAACGAATCAAATTCGAAATGTCTCGTAGCAACGAACATGTTAAATAACTAGGTGGAACGGTTTTGGCAAATCGAAAATGTTATAAATTCCGATTCAAAATTATCAAACGAAGAACTCGAATGTGAAATCTTCTTTAGCGAAAATGTTTTACAAAATAGCGACGGTCGATTTACACTAAAATTACCATTTAAAGAAAATGTCTCAAAATTAGGAGAATTATTAAATATGGCAATTCATAGATTACATGCAACGGAGAATAAATTATCAAAAAATTCCGAACTTAAGGAAAAGTATATCGAATTTTTACATGAATACGAAAGTATGGAGCATATGATAAAAATAGATACTAGTAAGGATAATCCAAACGACATTCATAATTATCTTCCTCATCACGCGTTAACAAAAGAGATAAGTTCTACAACGAAAGTACGGGTGGTTTTCGATGCATCGGCCAAGACATCGTCAGGTCTTAGCTTAAATGACGTATTAAAAGTAAGTCCAAAGGTACAGGGCGATCTTTTTGACATAGTCACTAGAATGAACAGTCATAGCATAGTTAGCACTGCTGACGTAGAGAAAATATACAGAATGATTGATATATACTAACCGCAACGTGACTTTCAGCGCACGTATGGAGAAACAATCCCAAAGAAGAAATCTCACACTACCGGCTTAATACTATAACATATAGTACATCCAGTGCATCATTTCTTGCAACGCGCACATTGCATCAAATAGGGCTAAATTGTAAAAAGGACTATCCAAATGCAAGTATGGTCATAAAACACGATTTCTACCATGGAGGATTTAATTACCGGTTCAAGTACATTACCATAAGAGATACAATTAAAAACACAATTAGAATCTATTTGATCGAAGTCAGGATTAATACTTCGAAAGTGGATGTCTAATGATATGCTATATGCTGGTACTACAAAATAATGACAATCATTCAATTAACAATAAACCTTTTCATATTAACGACAGTCAAGAAGAAAAAGCACTTGGATTGCTGTGGATTGCAAATAATCATACATTAAATTATTTTGTCTAATTACCTTTAAATTTCGGAAATATTACTAAACGTATGATTTTGTCATATATCCCAAGAATATTCGATCCGTTGGGTCTAATTATTCATCAAAAACATTTAAATGCTGGCGCACAATATATTTTATCGGCAATTAAAAAACAAGTCCGGCCACTTAATGGCAGAAATGCTATACGAAGCGTACTCAGAAAGTGCATTATTTGCTTTCGTATTAAACCGATCATTACATCTACCCTATTAACTTGGTAACTTGCCTAATTATCGATCCTTCACGTCCATTTACATTTACTGGCATCGACTACGCGGGACTTTATTTAATGAAAGATGGTTAGTAAAAATCTACTTATGCATATTAATATCCCTAGTCACTAAATCCGTGTATGTTGAACTAGTAACTGATTTAACTACAGCAGTATTTTTTAACTGTTTCAAAAGATTTGTGTCTCGCGGAGGTTTATGTGGTCATATTTACACGGATAATGCTAAATGTTTCATAGGGGCAAGTAATGGCAAGGTGTTATAAATAACGCCTCCGAACACGAACCATATGTGTCATATTTTTCTAACAATCAAATGATCTGGCATTTTATACCACCACGGTTTCCACATTTTGGAGGCATGTGGGAGTCTGCTGTCAAATCATTTAAATATCATTTTAAGAGCAGCAAATTGACATTCGAGCAATTTTAAACCATATCTACACAGATCGAGGCAGTGCTTAACTCTAGACCTATCACACTCTTATCCAGTGATCCCGCTGACCTACAAGCGCTGGTCATTTTCTCATTGGAAGCGAGTTGGCAGCTCTACCGCAGGAGAGCATATTAGAGATACCTCGGAACAGACTCAAACTGTACAAGCAGTTACAACAGATCATCCAAGAATTTTGGAAGCTTTTCCGAAGGGATAATCTGCATACTTAGCAACAAAGTAGTAAATGAAATCGTACCTGCTACAATCTACAACTGGCAACCTTAGTGCTGATACAAGAGGAGAACTCACTAGAATAGTCGAAGTGCATCCCGGTCTAGGCAAGATTGTGCGGGTAGTGACAGTGCGTACAAGCAAAGGAGATGTGTAACGTTCAGTGACAAGATCGTGTCCATTGTCAATGGGCACTGAGAACGAATTCTAGCTTAGCCTTATTTTTAAGCTTGTTATCAGTATTGAACCATTTGTCAATTATTTCAAGGCGGCGGCATGTTGAGCCGAAACAAGTAGGCCCTAATGTGTCACTGTGTATATAAATAAATAAGTCAAAAAGATTACTTCTTGTCAAGATACGTATGTATCATTCATTCTAAAAAAATATACAAATTTAAAAAAGATACAGTCCACTCAATCATCAACCACAAAACAATAATAATAATATGTGCCTTTATTAGATTACAAACAATAGATAAAAAATAATATTATTAGAGGAGTGGCGAGGATCAACATGAATGTTGCTCTACCACCCCCTTAGAAAACATATCAATTAAGTACGATTATATAAAAAATATCTGTTTTTTTCAAAACTTGACATAGAAGCAGATTTAATGGCAGAGGGGAGCTTATTAAAAATTTTAACGGCATTATAACTAAATGACTTTTGAAATTGAGCAGTACGATGACGTGGGACAGTGTACATATCACGAAATCTGGTGGATCGTTCATGTCGCCCTTTGACAAGTTTATCAAAAAGATATTTAGGAGAACCCGATTTATTAATTTTATAGACAAGAGCCACCATGTGAACTATATAATGCTCATTAAGTTTTAACCACTTGGATTGTTCATACATGCTCAAATTTTCTAATACAATAAACAAATCTTAAGCAAGCATTTTGTAGCCTATGAAGGCTTTCCTTGTCCTTTCATTTAATATAGCAGGCCAATAAACTACGTCACAATAGGCTAGATATCTAAGAATCAAAGTATCACATAATCTTAATTTGACATAATTACTGAGAAGAGCTCATACTGTCTGCAGACACTATATCTTTATAAAGATATAGTGGCTGCAAGCAAGGCTTCTGAATTAAATTGGATACATGTTTCTGAAACTTAAGATCAGTAAGAGATTAAAGCTTTATCATTGAGGACTATATTAAGATTAGGGTAACTAATTATTATTTCATCCCGACACGGTCCCAAAAAAAAGTTAGTCAAAAATTGTAAGTCATGCAACAGCAGCAGTCATCGGTTTATCAAGTTTCTTATCTCTGTAAAGCGACAGTCAGACTAGGCTGCTTTACCAGCCGCTGGTGGCTGCTGGCTGCTAATAACACAGTATGAACTCCTAGGAGCCGCTGTTTTTACTAGCCAGTGAGCAAAATTACCAAAAGTTGGTTGAGTAGCACATGTTCAACTTTAGTAGCCGTTAGTTAATTACCTGGCTTTCTTCAAGCCAGCGCTTGAATCGTCTAATGTGAACCCTCACAAACGCACTGCTAGTTAATTGTTAGGTATTTTTCAAGTTACGAGTGAATACACAAAAAATGGCATATGTTCATATAAGATGCAGGGCCCTCAAGGGTCTTCAAGCTATCTTAAAAGTCTTGATGAAGCCCCGAATTGATTTCTACGAATTATCCAGTCTCTAACCAAATGCCTGTCTTTTCTTTTTTTTCCTAAACAACACTTCTTGACAAAGCTCTTTAATTCCCATTCTTAATAATTGGACACTCTCTCCGTGGAGCCTTAGAAGACGTTCTTTATAGTGTATTCCACACAAAACAGATTTTTCTTGCTAGCAGCAGAAATAATACCACTACCATATAAAACCAATGTGAACCCAAACCGGCAGCTGCTTGCTGTATATGTTTACAGCCACCAGCGGCTGGTAAAGTAGCCTAGTCTGACCGCCGCTTAAGGGATCATTGTAGTAGTAGGGGAGAGCGCCCAACAGTGGTCACCATTTTCTTATTTTTCATATATTTTCGATTTGGTAATGAACATTACATTTTTCGTTAGTCTACATATTTTGTTACGTCATAAAATAAAATAATTTTTAGTTGGGCAAGTAAAAAAAATCTTTTGTTTTTTGTTATTTTTTTTTAAACGTGTTTATGTGGCCACTGTACGAACCTGGATTGGTACACAGTGGCCACCATGGTATACTTACAGTGGCCACTGCTTTCTTCACTGCAATTTGTTTAATTTTTATCGTAAAAAAAACAAACATCATATTAAAACATATTTATTTTATAAATACTAAATTAACAAAGTGATGCTAAATAAATCTTAGGTAGATAGACTAAATACTAATAAACTAAACGAAGAAAAATCGACCGGAAAATAATAGAGGCTTTGGGTTCTTGCAGTTCCCCCTGAAGTTATAGGTGTTGGAAGATGCATTACTATATCAGAAGTCGGCACAATAGATTCATCTCGGACATCTGGATAAGAAAACTTGTTTTGTTTACGCTTTCTCAGAAAATTTACAAGCAATTCGTCTGCATATTTTCCCTTCTCCAATACTGTCCCCACGCAATATTTCAGTTGTTTTTTCGTCGCAAATCTAACGAGCACAGAGCTTCCGACTTCAATTTCCTCTAATGTTTTTTCATTTTTATCTTGAGGCGAGGCCATCCAATCTATTTCATCTGAATCAGTAAGATCTAAACTTCCATCGCTTGAGTTATAAGAATTGCTGGAGCTGCTCAAGGTTTCTTTTCTTGTTTTTTCCAATACCAAATCTTTTTCCATTTCTTCAGTGTTAACTGAATAAATTTTCCTTTTTGTAGTTGATGATTTATTAACTCTATTTTCTCTTGTTTTCTTTTTTATTTGTTCTTCTTCCATTTGTTTGTAGATTGGTGTGCTTGTCAAAATCTGGGTGGTTTTCTTCTTTCGTTTTTGCTTATTCTCTAATACTTGTGTTGATTTTGGGTATGGTTTTAAAATTTCTGGGCTAATAAATTTCTGTGGGGGAGTTCTTTCTACATTGATCTCGCTAGTAGATGGCTGCGGCTCTTGGACCAACAGACTATCATTCAAGGGCACATCAGTTACCGTTGAAGCTAAAAAATCATTGTCGATAAATATATTTTCGTCATATGGAAATATTCCTGTGACTTTGAATCCTGATACGCAATTTTTAGATGAAAATGCAAGATGATAAATCTGGCCTAAAATTTCTGAAACATCGTATATTGTAATACGCTGTCCTGGATGATTTGTAAGCCATGTTTTACATGCATTATTGTAATGGGTTTTTAATGGACCATAAACGGTTCTGTCCAGCGGCTGGAGCTTGTGGCTTGTGTGTGGTGGAAGTGTCAATAAAACCACATTATTTTGCTTAGCCAGCCTTATTGCTTCCAAAGAGACATGACTATTATGGTTATCCATTATAAGAAGAACTGGCATTTTTTCGGTTGGATGAGTATAGGATATAAAGTGCTTTATCCATTGAACAAATATTTCTGATGTAATCCATCCTGAAGGTGACGCTGGTCCAATACTTCCGTTCGAAGCACCCTTGAGCATGTGCTCCTTAAAATATTTTCTTGGGAAAATTAATAATGGAGGAACTGAGTTACCATCAGCATTAATTGCCCCACACAAAGTTATCAAAGTGCCCCTTTCTGAGGAGGTAATTTGTCCTACCTGCTTTTGACCTTTCATAGCCACCACCTTCCCAGCTTCCTGTACTGTAGTTAGGGCAGTTTCGTCCATATTGTAGATATTGCCGGAACGAAATTTGTATTTATTCAAAACCTCTTTTAAATTCTCGAAAAACTTTTGGACAACAACTTTATTGAAACCCATTGCCCGTCCTAGTGAAGTGGCCTCCGCAGTTCTAATTGAGAGAGGGTTCCTTTTCAGAAATTGGGTTAACCATCGTTTTCCAGCCACCTTATTCTCATTCCATGAAGGTGGAATCCGCTTATTATTAGCAATTGCCAGCTCGTAAGCCAGTGATCGTACGTTTTTTGGAGTAAGACCATGATGAAGTTTGGCACAAACTTGCAAATAATTGCACAATTCTTTTTCCTCTTCAAGAGAAAATATTTTTCTAACAGTGTAATTTGGAGTTAATCCACCCATTATGTTCTCCATTTGGACATCTTTGAACCTTCTAACGTATCTTCTTAAAGTCGTTCTAGGTATACAATGACGTACAGAAGCAACTTTTACGGATAAACCACAGAGCAAACAATGAGCGTTTCTCATTGTTTGCTCTGTGGTTTTTCTAATTCCAGTTTTCTTTGACTTTGGGCGAGTCATTTTTTTCTGGAATTAAATAACAACTTTGATTTTTTAAACTATATAAAACTTGGCTTAACAGTGGCCACCGCTATTCAGCAGCATAAGCAGTGGCCACTGTTGGTTTCTCAAGGTATGGCCACTGTTGGAAATTTACGCTTGGAAATAAAAACCTAATCTTTAAAAAATCTTGCATAAATTCCATGTTCTAAGGTTTTGTATCTGGTTTAACATAGTATATTTAAGATTAGGCTAAGAAGAAAGACATAAAATACTTACTAAATTACCAATTTTTAATGGCCGAACATCCTCACGAAAAAAACAAATTATGAACAAAAAATTACGTACTTCTTATAGGTCTTACAAATAGTACTAAAGCCAAATTTTCATGAAGCACATGGCTAGGCATTGCATTATATCACTTTTACGCCAGATGGCACATCTGCTCAAGCGCTGCAAAGACTAAATATTAGCTGTGGCCACTGTACCGTCCCTGGCCACTGTTGGGCGCTCTCCCCTACTGTAGTAGTACGAAACGCGGTCACTGAGTCTAGTATCTAATTATTTTGTTATTAGGTATCTAAATCCCATCAATTTGGACATTTCAAGATGGGAACGACCACTGTAACTTATACTGCTGTTGATGGTTCAGGAAACACAAACATTTGTATAATAAACATTACCCTGGAAGGTAATTTGACTACTACACGGTGAGGTGGGGAAAATTAGTGAGTTTTATTTTTAGAAACTTCATGTGAGAGTCTTTCAACTCCTATCTTTGGTCAAACAAAATGCAATAGTAATGACGATGGTATTCGCTGCATAGTTACATGTCAAGAAGGATACGCCATTTCTTTAACGGAAACAGACGCAGAACCAGGTAAATAATAATAATAATAATAATGATAATGATAATGATAATGATAATGATAATGATATTGATATTGATAATGATAATGATAATGATATTGATAATGATAATGATAATGATAATGATAATGATAATGATCATAACGATAACGATAACGATGACGATGACGATGACGATGACGATGACGATGACGATGACGATGACTATGAATATGACTATGACTATGTGTCGAGGAATATGATCGTTTGTATCGGTAACAACGGCATGGGCCCTCGGTGGAGACCTCGGGAGTTCTAATCGAGCTCCACGTTGGGCGCCATGTCGCGATATATGACCGTTTGTGCCTAATACTTGAGAATTGTGCAGGGAATTTGCAACATGGGCTCGCCGCGAAGACGTCGAAGCAGGACTTCGAGCCCCACGTCGAGCGCCATGTCGAGGAATATGATCTGAATGTTGTG
The DNA here is from genome assembly GCF_000390285.2 of Anoplophora glabripennis. NCBI lineage: Eukaryota > Metazoa > Arthropoda > Insecta > Coleoptera > Cerambycidae > Anoplophora > Anoplophora glabripennis. The sequence continues at coordinate 56,463 of NW_019417926.1, forward strand.
TTTGGTCGGCATGGGTCCTCAGTGGAGGCATCGGGAGTTCTAATCGAGCTCCACGTTGGAAACCATGTCGCAACCTGTGATCTGGGATGTTAGTTCCCTTGACCGGGTTCCGCGGCAGGAACGCACGGAGTTCACGGGGATCGTCGCTATCGACGCCCGGTCGCACTATATTCTCTGACGATTGGAATCTGTGGTGGATATGACCTACAGACGTGGTGTCTAGGACACGAGCTCGCGGGGGAGATCTCGACGAAGAAGGTCGAGCTCCGCGTTGAGCGTCGTGTCGGGTTAGACTTTCTTGATATGGACCACTTAGGCGATGATCGTATGTTCGGGGGAAATCATGAGAA
>NW_019417926.1:62713-65538 GCF_000390285.2 Anoplophora glabripennis
ATAATGACAATGATAATGATAATGATAATGATAATGATAATGATAATGATAATGATAATGATAATGATAATGATAATGATAATGATAATAATAATAATAATAAGTAACACTTAAACAAACAAACAAACAAATTGTTTGTTTGTTTGTTTGTTTGTTTGTTTGTTTGTTTGTTTGAGTAACTTATTACATCTAGTTTTATTTTGATATATAACTTTTTTCTTTGAAAATATACATGCACCTTTATTAATCGAACTAGCGTTGAGTTACTTCTCCCAATATTTAGTAAATAGCCAAGATTACTCGTAAAGAGAGCCATCAGACATAAGACGGTTAGGTACTTACTTACCAAGGTACTGTTATGTTAGGTCAGTGGGCTGTGGTTCAGTGAGGTGGGTTGGCAGCAATAGGTCTGCCAATGTAGAAAATGTGTCGCGGTAGTCATGCCAGAGTCACGCCGTCTAATTGTAGTTTTCATTAACATTAATGGTCAAATAAAAGTTTTAATATAAAACAGTGTACTTTTATTTTAGTCAATACATAACAGTAAATTGGCGAAGAAAAAATCGAATTCCACGTGTCAAGGATTAGAAATCAGTCAAGTAGTTGAGGTCTGTGGGTGAAACAAAATGGCGATGATAGGGTCTATCGAAAAGTTCAACCCTAAAGAAACGGATATAACGTCATATTTGGAAAGATCGAAGCAATTATTTATTTGCAATGCAGTTGAGACAGATAAAAAGGTAGCAATGCTGTTAACATTATTGGGGGGAGAGGCTTACAATGTTCTAAAAGATCTCCTAGCCCCTGATTTACCGCCGAGTAAGTAAGTCTTATCAGATCACTATTCTCCAACAAGGCTGGTAATAGCAGAAAGGTACAAATTTTACAATGCTATCCAAGAAGGAAATGAAGACATCAAAATGTTTGTAGCAAAATTGAAAAACCTCTCGTAATATTGTAGCTTTGATCAATTCTTATCAGAGGGCTTAAGATTGGTTTGTGGCGTTAGGTCTTATGCTTTAAAACGAAAACTATTATCAGAAGACAATCTTACGTTCGAAAGTGCTTATAAAACAGCCCTTGCGATGGAATTAGCTAAAGGTCAAATAAAGTCAAACAATGTGTTGTCAGTCGCAGAAGACTTAGATAAATTGTCTATAAAGAAGAAAGTTTTCAAGAATGAATCGAAGTCCAGTCAGTCAAAAGAAGGAGGAACCCAATGAAGACCTTGATTCCGCCGTCTAAGGAAACATGATCCGAGTAACTGTCCGGCCAAAGGTTGGGAATTCTTCTAATGTAAGAAAAAAGGTCACACCAGTCGAGTGTGGAAGAGTCCAAATGTCAATGCAGTCGAGGAACTCGAGGGTGAAGAGTCCAGTCAGGATGATTCACTTGTATTAGAATTTTTGTCAGTCCTAGGATCCATGATCGAAGACGCAGAAAAGGCAGTGATAGATATGGAAGATAGAAAGATTTGTTTTGAAATAGACACAAATGTCGTTGTCGTACGGTTTCAATAAATATTTGTCAAATTTAACCCTTTACAATGTAAATTATGATCTGAGAGTCCGTACAGGTGAAGAAGTTGGTATCGTAGGTGAAACTGATGTTGTTGTAAACCATCAGTGTTATGTATAATGAAAACACGCCGTTATTCGTTGCGAATACCACGAAGTTTTTAAAGTAGTTTTTATGATTCTCAAGCATAAGAATCATCGTTTATCTGTGAAACCATATAGAATATTTGCGGCTTTACTAATAAATATAGTGTTGTTAGTAAGGTGCAAGTTTTACTTCCTGAAAACAGAACAAGTTGGCGACGAGAATTTTAGGATTTGTGGATTTTGATACCATTTTTACGTAAACCGTAGTGGTTTCGACGTGTGCCTAATAATAAGACTAAAAGTCAAATTATTTTTCGTTCTTATTCGCAAGAGGTACGTTTTCAGCAATGCCTAACTCGACAGAATTTTTGTTGTGCCCAGTAAAAAATATCGAAAGTTTCGATTATAAAACTTCAAACTTTTTAGTTTTTAAAGAACGTCTAATGCAAACTTTTATTGCTAATAATATCAATGACGATAACCATAAAAAAGCAGTGCTTTTGTGTTCTTTAAATGAAGGCTGTTACGTATTATTAAGGAATTTGTGTACCCCAGAGTTTCCAGAAACCAAAACTTATAACAAATTAGTGGAAATTTTGTCAAACTTTTTTGCACCAATTAAATCTGTGTTTGCAGAACGTTTGAAATTCTTCACTGCAAAAAAAGGCGATAACGAAAGTGTGTCGGAGTGGTTGGCAAGAATTAAAAGTTTGGCAGCAAACTGTGATTTTGGTGCGGAATTTGAAATTGTGTTGAGCGATATTTTCACGATTGGTTTGGGGGAAAGTCCAGTGCGCGACAGTTGCTTTGAAGAAGATGCATCTTCTAAGGAAACAACTTTGGCAAAAATGCTAAAAATTGCATTGACCAAGGAGGCTAACTTCAACGAAAAGTCGCTTAGCAGTAATTTGAAGACGGAGCCGGTGAATTTTCACCGACAGCATTGCAGCACATTTCGTCCGCCATGAGGAGGCTCTTGGCAGCAACAGCAGCAGAGGTCGCCAGCAGCGGCAGCAGCGAGCACTTCTTGACGTTCTCGGGAGAAAGATAGAACGACTGATGGACCGTCTAGAACTACAGGGAATTCTTCACAGTCAGCACAGCTCAAAGGTGGTAAATGCAACGTTTGTGGACGTCGCAATCACAACTCTAACAATTGTTCATTTCGAAATTGTTTCTGTCATAAATGTGGTGGCAAAGGTCATTTAGCCTCTGTCTGTA